>NC_142516.1:160382500-160690000 GCF_057876585.1 Rhinolophus sinicus
TGCGGAGCTCAAATTTATCTGCTGTTGTGTCAGGTACACACAGTCAACAGAAGAGCTCTGTGAATGTATTATGGCTGGTTTCTGGCAGGCCTTGTAGCCCAATTTTGGTAGGAACTGAGGTTACAAGGCTATTGAGTATACATTTTCTTCCATCACAGAGAGGTATATTGTACTACTCACTGCATAAAGAAGTGCAGCACATATGATGATCTGTGCTTTTGTGCATCTCTTTCTAGTGACAATAAAGAGTGATTTGCAATCCAGATTCTGGATTAAAAGTAGCTGAGTTTAAATAAGAAAGGCACCACTTACTTGCTTTGTGATCTTACATGATCAAAGTTGTAAAAGAGGAGCAGTATGTAACTTTGTTTGCTTTTATTGTTCTGTTTATTTTTAAGGAAACTAAAAAACTAACCTAATTATTATGTTTGAGCAACAGGTCTGGCACATGAAAACATGTAAATATATGTTAGCTAGTATATTTATTTCCTTCTATTTTCTTGCATATTCCTTGGAAGATTCTAGATCATTTTCATCTATGACTTTTACTGTTCTATATACAGAGTTGTTTTTCCAGTTGCCTCTTCCATTTTTATTTTTATTTTTTGAAAAGCAATTACCTTTTCAAAAAAGAAGCAGCTATTATTTTTGTTTGTTTAAATAATTTTAATTTTTAAATGGAAAACTTGTAGGTCTCTTTTTTTAATTTAGATGTAATCGATGTACAACATTATATTTGTTTAAGGTGTACGACATAATAACTCAAAATTTGTATATATTGTGAAATAATCACAGTAAGTCTAGTTAACATATATCATCAGAATTTTTTTCCTCATGATGAAGTTTTCAGATTTACTCTCTTAATAGCTTTCAAATGTACAACACAGTACTAGCGATAGTCATGAGGCAGTACATCACGTCTTCATAACTTATTTTATACCTGGAGTTTTATTCCTTTTAACCCTCACTACCAATTTCACCCACCAACATACCCCACCCCCTATCCACCACTCATGCCAGGCTCTGGCAAGCAAAAATTCTTCTCAGTATTCTTTAGATTCCACATATAAGTTACATCATAAAGTATTTGGCTCTCTTTCTGGTTTATTTAATTTAGCATAATGCCTTCCATGTTATCACAAAAAGCAACATTTCATTATTTTTTATGGCTGAATAATTTTCCATTTTATATATATATATGGAACAGAATAGAGAATATTATATATATATTCCATTGTGTGTATTTATTTATATATATATGTATATATATTCATATATATGTATATATTCCATTATGTATATGTATATGCACGCACACACACACACACACACAGTCACAGAGGGTGCCAAAAAATGTATACCCATTTTAAGAAAAGGAAAACAACTGTATTTAAAGTGTAATTCTCAATGTATACTGATAACAAAAGATGAATAAAAGTCACGTTTTTGCAATTCAGTTATAAGAGGTGCTCAATGGGGTTACCATCAGTGTAATTTTAATAGGTTTTTCCTTTCTTAAAATGTGTATACATTTTTTTCATACCCTCTGCATACACACACACACACACACACATACACACACAGTGTGATCAAAAGATACAGTGAATGTTTAAATAAAAAAATTATTACAGTAAAGGACATATTGCCATTGATCCCTCTCAAAATTCTCCCCCTCACTTCAAAAACACTTATTCCATTGTTCTTGTGACTTTCTGAAGCAGTTCTGGAAATTCTCTTTCATAAGTGTCTTTAGTTGTGCTGTCATGGCTGCCCCGATGTCCTGAATCAATTCAAAACGTTTTCCTTTCATGGTCATTCTGACTTTGGGGAAGAGCCAGAAGTTGCATGGTGCCAGATTTGGTGAATAAGGTGGAGGAGGACACACCGTAATGTTTTCATTTGACAGAAATTGCTGTATCAGAAAAGATGTGTGACATGAAGTGCTGTCATGATGGAGGATAAAGACACTCATGAAAGAGGACTTCCAGAACTGCTTCAGAAAGTGGCAAGAATGATGGGGAAAGTGTGTTCAAAGCAAGGGGAAATATTTTAGAGGGATTAATGGCAATGTGTCTTTTACTTTATTATTTTTTTTAATTTAAACATTCACCATATTTTTCTATCACAGCTGTGTATGTATATGTGGAGATGTGTGTGTGTGTGTGTGTGTGTGTGTGTACACACACACACACACACAATCATTTCTTCTTTATTCACCCATTGTTGGACACTTAGGTTGCTTCCACACCTTGGCTATCATAAATAATGCTTCAATATACTATATAGCTTTTACAGTTAGTGCTTTTTGTCTCTTTCAGATAAGCACCTAGAAATAAAATTGCTGGATAGAATGATAGTTCTATTTTTATTTTTTGAGAAATCTTAATACTGTTTTCCATAGTAGCTGCACATTCCCAACAACAGTGCATAAGTGTTCCCTTTTCTCCACAACTCGTATTTCTTGTCTTTTGGTAATAGCCATTCCGACAGGTGTGAGGTGATGTCACATGATGATGACTGATGTCAAGCACCTTTTCTTGTATCTGTTGGCCATCTATATGTCTTCCTTGGAAAAAGGTCTGTTTACGTCCTCTGCACATTCTTTAATAGGATTTTCTTTTTTTTTATATTGGGTTGTATGTGTTCCTTATATATTTTGCATATTAACCCTTTAACAAATACATCATTTGCAAATGTCTTCTCCCATTTAGTAGGTTACCTTTTTTTTTTTTTTAGTTTCTTTGTGCACAAGCTTTTTAGTTTTATGTAGTCCCACTACTTTATTTTTGCTTCTGTTAACTATGCTTTTGATGTCAAGATCAAACATCACCAAGTCTTTGTCAAAATGTTTACTGCCTATGTTTTCTTCTATGAGTTTTATGGCGTCCAGTTTTAAGCTCAAATCACTGATCCATTTTGAATTATTTTTTGCGTATAATCTAAGAGAGTGGCCCAGTTTTATTCTTCTACACGTACCTATCTAGTTTTTCCCACACCATTAACTGAAAAGACTTTCCTATCCCCATTGCATATTGGACCCTTTGTTGTAAATAATGCATCATGTATGTGTGTGTTTATTTCTGGGCTCTCTATTCTGTTCCATTGATCTGCATCCTTTTTTATTTTTTTATATGCTTTACCAAGGAAATACTGATATAAATGGGTAAATTAATTTTGAAGTCTAGAATTATGGAAGAAAAACATTAGTATGAAAATAGTTTTTATTGTTAAAATACTGTATGTAAACAAATTAGTGTCTAAAAAAAATAAAGATATTGACATATATTTTCTACTTGTAACACTAGGGAACATATATATGCAGAAATCACCTTTGATGTCCAAAGACTTACTTTTTGTGTCTCTGTTTCCCTCTCATATATGTTGGAAAGTAAGATTAATGTACTACAATAGTGATCAACATTTTTTCCTGTATGATAATCTGACATCCTATATTCCTGTACACTTAAACTAGCTGAAGCATTCAGTTGTGACAGAATATTGTTTATTTCAGCAACAGTCATTAACCTGTCCTTTTGGACAGCTGGTGCTATAAATTCAGAAGATTGACAGGAATGAAGGGACCAGAACATTTGGAGATTAGATGTCAGTTAGTTAACTAAGGTTTATTAACTGTCATGTGCAATAAACCAGTTGGGATATTGCGCAAAGAAAATCCAAGCAACAAAAAAAGTTTTGCTGTCCTTAAATAGTATGACAAAAAACATGTCATATAGAAATGGGGTTTCACATATTTAGGGATATATAAAATCTAATCATAAAGTAAACTCAATAATTTAATTCTCAAAGAAGTATAAAAATATTTTAAGTAATTAAATTAACAACATGCAAGATACATAATTTGTTCTCCCATAGTAAATAAATGTTAGGAATCTATAATACAATAATCAGATATTAAATATATTGATTAAATATTATATGTTAGGCATACTTATATACTTTTATGTAATTACTTATGTGATTTATAATTAGTTATATTTTATATATGTAATTACTCATTCATGTATATCCTTTAATTATATTCTCACATATAAAAATATAATGATATTATATTCATATATAGAAATACTAAGAGGTAAATATCCAGTAGGAAATTGCAGAATTAATATTTAAGGAGGCAATAAGTATAGATTAGGGATAGATTTTCCCCAAAGGCCATTATGTAAAAAAGTATTTTAAACAAATCTTGTCATAAGCCATTTTGAAAAACTCACAGTTAACCATTAACATGTGATTAAACATCTGTGACTATATGGAATTTTTGTAAACATCATCCACAGCTTCATGACACCCTTTCCCCAAACACACATATAAATCAATGCCCCTTTCATATCATATGATAGAAATTTGTTGAATAATTTCTTTGCTCTAGACAAATGGAACTAAACTGAAAAGATTTGGACAATGAAAGAAACCATCAACAAAATTAAAAGTCAACTTACTAAATGGGAGAAGATATTTGCAAATGACATATTTGATAAGAGGTTAATGTCCAAAACACATAAAGAACTCATACTAAAATCTAATTACAGAACGGGCAGAGGACCTTAATAGATATTTTTCCAAAGAAGATGCACAGATGGCCAACTGCATATGAAAAGATGATCAACACCACCAATCATCAGGGAAATGCAAATCAAAACCACAGTGAGATGTCACTTCACAACTTTCAGAAAGGTTATTACCAAAAAGTTGGATGCCAGAGGGTGATATCTAAATGGAATTCTTTAAGCATAAGAACTAGAGACAAACACCTGGATATTAGCAGTTTACTTAGAAGGTAAAGAAAATCCTGGTACAGAAGTAGTGAAACCCGAGAAGGCACCCTATAAAATGAGCATTATAGAGTCAGCAATTTGTGCTTAATTCCACTGGGAAAACTAGGTGCCAGCCTCTGACACTTAACACCAAATCATCCCTCCTGAGTGGCAAGGAAGTGGGACATTCCACTTCCACCAACTCACATTATTATTGGATTGTCAATGATTTAAAGCTGTTCCTAGTTGTCTTCAAGTTCTCAGCACTCTCAGTGATCCACGGTGTGCAACATGGACTCAGAGTGGCAAAGCAGTCTCTGGAGGCCTGTAAAAACCCTCAGCAATAAAATGCAGGTAAGTGCCACTCGAATTTAGACTTGTGCACACTGAAGTATTAAAGGGGAAAGAATAAGAATGGGGAATGAACATCACCTGCTACATGCACAAGTCTACAAGTGCATTCAATTCACTCCACATTAAATCCAGTCATTGATTATTCCAGAGTGGAAACTATTCACAATCCATGAAAGGAAGGGAAGGAGAGAGGAAGAGATGAAGGGAGAGAGGGACATACGGAGAGAGGGAGGGAAGAAGGGAGGGAGGGAAGAAGATTAAGGGGACAGTCATAATGTTATATCTAATAGAAACACCCTCCTTGTAAACAAAGAATTTTAACCTGGCAAATCTTAGTGTTGCAGATGGGAATTATAAATTGGCCAATTGGGTCACGAGGAGTTATAGTGACAGGGGCCTACTACTACATCCATCCCTTGGGTTCAGGATATGTATTATAACTACTCATATATGGGACACAGTAGCATAAAATGACAAATTTGAAGTATATCAGGCCAATGGGCAGGATGCCTGTCCCAAGTTGGTATATTCTATGGTGCTGACAACTTCTAGGATATAACCATGGTAATTCATGAGCCGTTGCACCTCCTTGTCAGTGAAGGGTTTTCTTCATAAAGACAATATTATATGGGATCACATGCTGATAAAGCAGGTACTCTATGCACCCTTGGATACTGGTACTATACTAGGGATTGCAGGCCACAAAGGCACTGCCAAAACCAAAAAATGTGTTAACCCATGACTAAATGAATCCCTGACCCCAGTAAGGAGTGGGTTCAGCACAATTAGTTTGTCACCAAGTTTTTGAAAGATTAAGCAGAGGTAAAATCTAGAGAAGGCTTGGTGAGAGATAGTGCTTCTATTGGGGCATAAAACAATCCCCCTCCCTGATTATGATGGCGATAGCATTATTGATCAGTTTTTTCAGGCACTCTGATATCTTGTGGCTGAGCTCTACTGGATGCTTTTTAAGGTCTCCTCTGTGAGAGACACTCCCTGATGGGCCTCTCCCTGATGTGAGTACACAATTCTGCGCTCACTCCAATAGGACCTTCCACATGCTTCCTTGCCAGACTACTTTGTCTCTAACCTCCCCCACCTCTGAACAATGAGCCAAGTCCATCAACACTTTCAGAGTTCTCTCAGGCTTCTCTTACTCCATATCAAGTTGGATGTTCAGGTGTGTCGCCCAGAGCTCTGTCTACTGGAAAGTTTTCTCCTCAGCATGTCTGTGCAGGGCCACCTCTAAGTGATGCTTTGAGCAGCAATGAACCATTTCCCCTTTAGTCCTTAGGATTAAACAAAGCCACCCATTAACCATGCCTTTTCCCCCCATCTTTTCCAAATCATCTAGTCATGCAAAAAATACCACAGGGTCCTAGTATGATCTAAAGAAAGGGGTACAACAGAGGTTAGTGACATGGATATACAGGACACTTATTTTTGTTAAACTAACTTGTGTTCACTGGATCATCTCAGGATCAAATACGTATACAGAGTTTTATTTATATAATGAGTTGATGTTTTGTCAACCAAGCCGGTTGACTTAACAGGTCTACCATCTCCAGCTCATGATGGATGGTTCCAGATACAGTTAATTTTTGTGCCACGCTTAGTCGGGCATTCAGTCTCTACCATAGTCCAGTAGCATGTCAAAATCTGCTTTTCACATGAGGAATAGTTTTCTGTTGCTGACAGAATGGACTTTCTTCAGAAACATGAACGAATTTATGGTAACAATGAGCAGTTATTTAAAGAAGTCTAGTCTTGCAAGACAAAGCGTTGTTATCTACCATTGACATCTCTAGCAACTTGGGAGCTCCTGGGTCATGTATACTAATTGGTAGGGCTACAAATTTTCCAGCTTGAATGTGCTGCAAAACCCTTTCTCCCACTGTTCCCCATTCCAAACAACTTTTCACAATACTAATAAATCATTTGGAACCATCTTCTCAAGTGTCATATATGCAGATCTTAGAATCCAAGAAGTGTACAAATGCTGTACCTCTTTCTTCGTAGGAGCTACAGGTGCAATAACTTGTTCTTTCTCTGGGAAACTGGCATAGGATGGAGTCCATTAACACTGCATCCTATAAATCTATGAGGACAGCACTAATCTCTGTCATTAGCCTGGGTGAAATATCACTTCTGACATTTTAATCTAACCTGGGTGGAGGGATGTAGTATTAGGGCTTCCACTTGAATCTTCTATTGTGTTCTTATTCCACTGGGCTTAGAATAAAAGGAACTTACAATTCTAAGTATGATCATCCCAATTACATACTAAGGTACCAGAGAAATGAACACACGATGGGTCGATGCTCCATTCGTCTCTTTGAAAGATGAATTTACACCAGGCTGCAATTTATCTCCTGTACCCCATATGCTTCCACAGTAACAAAGAGTTGTTAGTGTTTAAAAAAAAGAGTGGCAGAGGATTCATTGTAAGTTCTTAGTGCAGAGACTCTGATATTCCCAATTTGGTTTAATTGTCTGATTTGTGGCCATGAGAATAAACTACATTACACAAAAATGTCAACATTTTAAAACTGATGGTGTGTACCTAAGTCAAGGTGGGAGAGGAAATTCATAGTAAGAAGCTTGACTAATAATTTCCATATTAGCCGTTACATCCAAAAACACTGGAGAATCGTCTGTAACACACATACACACACACACACACACACACACACAGTTTACAACCACTACTCTAGATGACTGATCAGTACTCATTTAAAATACAGGTATCTCATGCTTTGGTAAAGTTTGTGTTATGCCACATTACTCTTACGAAGACTTACATCAGTACCTGTTTTCGGTAACCAAAATAAATCCAAAGAGGATTTTCTTTTTTTTTTTTCAAAGCTGCTATTTTGCTAATGTAAGCATTTTGTATAAACAAACTGGGTAACAAAACCTTTCAGAAAATTGGGGGTACTCTTTGCTTTACCCGTTTTGGCTTATTAAAATTTTCACAGGAAAGCTCTTCTTTCAAATAGAGGGAGAAACCTATAATCAGTAACAGTTACTTTGCAAGAGTTGAAATACATAGTATGTGTAGGTCAATTCACATACAGTAAAAGTTTTGTTCTAAATGCTTACATTACTAAAAATAAGTACATTTTTAATACAGTCAGTCCATTATGTTTATCTATAACTGAAAAAAACAATATATTACAAACCCTCATGTGGGTGTCCTTCACAATTTTACAGAGGTCACCATTGATATTCCTTAGTATAGAAATTACATCTATGGAGCTCTCAATGTGCACACTGCTCTCTCTTACAGGATCAGCATGAAAGGACTGGAGCAGCAATTTTAAATGCAATATGAAAGAAAATATATCCTAGTAATGTTACAAAATAGGCACACTTCTTTATAACTAGGCCTTACCAAGAAATATTGAAGCCAGAAAATTAAAACATACACATACACAAAATAATGGAAAGTAGTTTCCTTGTTCTGAAAATGTTTAATCCATTCTTTCTATATAACAAAAACTGAAAGAATTCACCCAGTTAAGCCATAACAGCAATAAGAACAACAATAAAAACAACCTCGAAGCTAAAAACGATTTAGGGATTTACCAGTAGTGCTGAGTTATGAGCTTCTGGCATCTGTAAGCTACTTCTCTTCTGAAAATTAATTTCATGCTTGCCTACTCCTGTAAAACTCCTGACTGAAGGGTCTCATCGAGGATTGGAATGGTCAAGGGAATGTCAAAACTGTGATTGAGGAAAGCCAAAGAAAAGGCTGTCAGCCAAGGAAAAAAGCTGTACACATCACAACAATCTCTCTCTCTCTCTCTCTCTCTCTCTCTCTCTCATTTAGCATATAGTGGGGGTGCCAAAAAAATGTATACAAGTGGACACTTTGTTCAACATTGCTCAAGTAGTAGTTCACCGTAATCAGAAGTGTCTGGACGATGATGGTAACCACTTAGAGCACTTCTTGTAATTGCAGAAGTCAAACGTGACTTGTATTCACCTTTCGTTATCGGTATATATTATTACAATTTTAATAGTTTTTATTTCCCTTTCTTAAAATGTGTATACATTCTTTGGCACCTTCTGTATACTGCATGCCAACTTATGGATATAAAATTAGGGACGTTACACATAAACTTTAGTGTATTAAGAGATGAAAGAAACTTATTTTTTCCAGGGAAATAGGCCTTCATTTTGAGTCATAAGCCATTCATATATTATTTAGAGAAATAGTTTACTGAAATATGAAACTCCACGCATAGAATTCTTGCAAGTTATTTTTCAAGTCTATAACCCTTTTAAAAATTATCTGGACCAGAATTATCTGCCATAATTCTATAATTCTAGATTTTTTCTATATCAGAAATTCTGTGATTCTTTCAAATATATTCAGAGAAAATAATAATACCATGGATAGCATTACTTTTCCTAGTCTCATTTGAAAATATATGAGTTAAGGATTTGTATGTCTACCTAATAAACAAAAAAAATTACAAAAATAAGGAATACTATGATATTAAGGAAAATAAAAAAAATTTCGAGAATGTCATTGTAAATATTGGGTGGGAAACATGAATCATATATATGTGGTTGGCATTTTGAAGCCGGCATAGTTCAGGTATATATTATTATAAACTCTTTGCTAGGCTTACAAACGAAAATAAACAAGGTTTCAATGGGAATGGAGAATTGAAATATAGCAAGGTAAGATTTCCAGAAGTCCAACATTTGGCTGAGTTTTCCCCTATCAAAGCCCTTTTTTGAATGCTTCTATAGGAGAAGGGGACATGGAGATGGTGCCACTCAGATCACCTGTCAAAGGAAAACCTGATGCCCAGCTGCAGAAAGGCAATCCACAGAAGTCTCGTTTTCAGCTCCTTCAGGTCTAACTCAGCAGCAGAGAACTGCTTTGCCTCAGGCCTTGCCCTTGGGTGCAGGAGCAATGGCATAGCAGGGCAGCTTACATCCACTGACTGAACAAGGTGGGGTATGAAGTTCCAGTTATTTCAGGCCCAACTTGGGATAACTCTGTAGGGCACTTCTCCCTACAGCGCCCCCTTGTGGCTGGCTAAAGCTCTGTCAGAACTACCTCACTTCAACTTCTCCCTCCGCTCAGTCCTTCTTCCACCTCCTTTCCTTCACAGATGCCGTCCCTTAGTACATATTTTATACCCCAACTCCGTATCAGCATCTGCTTCTAGAAAATCCAAACTCCAATGCCAATATTCCCACATGTCTAATGTGAAAGGTTTCCCTAGGCCCACATTGAGCTGTGACTGAATATTTCTCCCTGGGCATCGTCATTCCTTCTCTGATGGTCCATGAAAACTGTTTTGAGAAAAGAGTAAAGTGCACGTATTACAAACACTAAAAATTTAAAACGAGCAAACTTCTTGAAATTTGTGGTTTTATACACAAAAATCACTTTCAAGTTACGCCTCGTCCAGTTTTTCTTTCCAAATTTCCACATGTGCTCTCAATCAGTTATTCTGCCTCAAGAACTTAGGTGGGTATTTTGGGATATTATTATTATTATTATTATTATTATTATCATCATCATTATTTTGCTCCATTTTCTCCTGGGCACTAGAAGATCAGAGCTCCTCACACCACAGTACCATTTAAATGACTCTACCTGAAGTAAACCCCTGTACCCTTCCGTTAGTCCTCCTTGATGCCATCTTTTTCATTGCCTGCTATTTTCATACTCAGGAACAGTTACACATTTCACTTCTGGTGAATTCACTAGAAGTGAACTTTATAACTTTTTTCCTGTCATGGGCAGAGAAGAGAACAAACTCCAAAGCTGTCTTATTTTAGCAAAATATCATCTCATAGAGGGATTTCTTAGATTTTTAAGTGAGCACTGATCACCTGGATGTCACAGAGTGTATTACTTGCTAAGGACTCCTCTGAGGATTCAAATTCTACCTCTCCATTGAACACTTGCGTTTGCTGCCTAATGGAAGGAGAGGGCTCTCCCCCTAGCCATAACAGCTCAGTCTTGATGATGCATCCAGAGCCTCCAGTGCTGAGACTCCTGCCCACGGCTCACCTCCCTGTGATCATCATGACGTTCTCGCCATTTGGGCCCCTGTTTCTGTTGCCCATGGATTTGCATCACATCTACATCACTTGCTAGTAAACATTCTGACTTATAATAAGTAATTAATTAATTTGATATACATGCAAATGAAAAATCAAGATAAATCTGTCCCTCAGGCCCCCCCGTTTGCTGGCCTAGGGTACGTACATATTTCCCATTTTTACCAATGTATACTCATATTTCAAGAGAAATTTTATGTTTAACTTATGAATGTTTGATTATCCAACCCCATTCTTTCAGATAACACAAACAAATTTTGAAAGGCTAAACATTTATCCTAAGAACACACAGCTAGTAGGTGAAGGAATCAGGTTTGCACCAGGTGTTTCTGACACTGGAAAACATGCTCATAACCACTCTGTTGTATTCTGTGCCTAAAGGTATTTGAATGAATGCAATCTCCAGACTCCTTGTTACAACAGTGAGCGTCAATGCTAGCTCCTATATTTATTTGTTCACATTTTAAAAACATATCTTTTCCTTAAGACATTTCCATGTATCAGTACATAGTAAGGAAGCATTAATTTTGTTTCACCAAAACACTTTCCTGTCATCTGTCAAAAATTGTTCCAATGAGTTTCCAAATCAATGAGGTCTACGTTGTGAATAGCTTTTTCTGGGCTTACACAGTGCATAACAGACACAACTGTGTATAGCAGCCCTGGTAATACACACACATTTTTAATTTAAAGCTGCAGCCTTCAGTCCATACATAGTTTTCCACAGAAGGGTTACATTCAATGTATTTCAGCAAAAAGAGTGGGATTCATTTTCACAAGTTACTATTCCTTACAAAAGAGTTTTCAAGGCCATTTGTAGCACCAAAATGCATGTAGAACATGGAGCCAGCAGGAGAGAGAATTCATAGATACACAGAAAGCTTCCAGACTGCATAATAGAGGAATCTTTTTCTACTACTGCATAACTACAGGCAGAAATTTTGCAGCATAATTGGAGGAAAGCTTATCCTCCTAAAAGAATAATCCCCGATGATGTAAAACTGAAAGTGAATTTTTGGCCATTGTAGATGTAGAAATCTGGAATTTTAATAAAATAATAGGAATACTCACTCATATAGGGAGGGACATCCCATATTTCAGTGTTGTACAAGAATGCAAAACCAAAATTGAAACAAAGCAAGAAGAGAAATTTGAATGGAACAGAATAACAGTAAAAAAGAGACATCCCTTAGTTACATGCTTTTCAATGCATCATTACATGTTAATGTCAAATTCCACCCAACCTTTAGTTTCAAGGCTCAGATAACCTTTCAGATAAAAACAGACACAGTTTTCTTTCCCTGTAATGGGTATATACATTTAAAACTAATATTTTACATTGTTCATCAAATATGGAGTTTAAATAAATGTCTGAGTTATTATTACAGAAGAGAAATATAAGCTGGATTGACTTCAACTGACTACTACACCTGCCTTGATTCTGGAACCAAAAGGTGACAGTTCAGGTAAGATAAACATTATTCCATGATTAATTCTCCTTTATAACAAAATATCCTCTATTTTGAATGGGCTACATGCAGCACCTATTTCAAAAACAGAACTCAATTTTCTTGCTCTGAATTAGGATGACTCATCTCAGAGCAGAGGAGGGTTAGCAACAACTAATGAACATCTAGCTACTTCCAAGTAACATGCCCATGAAGAAATGTGGAAAGAAAATTGCAAACATTTACAAAGTAGGGCTATGAAATGAGAATGGAAAACACCATCAATGGCTCATCTGTGGTATCTCTGAAGAGACGGAAAGCCCTTCTTCAGCCCCTGTGATCTCCACCAAGGTTAACAACAGTGAATAGAGAGCATTGGGCTGTTATTCCCTGCCGATAGATATGTTTAAAATATTTTTCTCTGACAATAAGTTACATATTATAGACAATATAGAAAAAAATATAAATATCAATAAAAAACCCAAACTTTCTTCATATTCTACGGCCAGGAAACATGATGCATATCCCATTTAGTCTAATAATTCATAGTATGTTTTAATTGAATTTGATTCCACTAGAATCAAATCATATTAGAAAGAGTGTAATGTTTTACTATCATGAAAACCTCGCATCACCACTTTACTTTTCGATATGTTCTGTGTACTGAACACATTCTAACCCTTTACACATTAACATTATAAATACCATATTGAATGTGCTATTAGTGTCCCTTCCTCATCCTGATGATCCTTATTGACCAAATATTAGATACTCTCCAGGTGTTTCCTACTTTGAATTTTTGCAGAAATATAACTTAGGAGTATATAAAGGTCCACAGACGTAATCAGGTGTGTTTGTAAGTGCTTGGGTATGTTTGTACCTATGAAACAGGAGAGAGAGGTGAGCGGGATCTGATATCCACCTTCTAGAAGACTTAATCCAGGAAAACGGACACCCTTAAACTTCTCATGGGAATAGAAACTGTGGCAAAATTTCTGGGGGACAGTTTGTTGATAAGCAGGAAAGAAAAACAAAAAAAACTTTGATAACTACTTTGATAAGTGATACCAGCACATACTAAAATTCAAATAATATAAAATAAATACAGTAAAAGGTAAGTCTCCCTCTCAGCCTAGACTCCCAGTTCCCACGACACCATTCCCAGATATATTCAATTTGACAAGTTTTTACATAGGGATCTAGAAAACTTCTATGCAGTGTGGTATATGATATATGCCCTTATACAAATGTGACCATAATATAGCACTTGCCAGCACCTTGATTATTTCACTTGAAAATGCATCTTGGGGGCTCTTTCCTGTAAATCACTCTGCACACAGTTCTAGTATATGTGTGTCCCACACACCACCAGGCAATTCTCTATCACCAGCTGAGTGATCTACAATTCAACTCAATTCTGATGCTACCTACCCAGAGATAGCATCAGATGCCACAGTTTAAGGGCTCAGTTTCACAAAACTGCTGCCTGCCTACCCCCTTCAGACACCAGTCACAAATCCCAATTATCATCTGTGCTTCTGACCAACCAGCTATAAATCAGAGATTCCAACAACCCCCTCCTTGGGTTTGATTAATTTGCTAGAGAGGCTCACAGAACTCAGAGAAACATTTTATTTACTGGAACACTGATTTATTATAAAGGATATAACTGAGTAACAGCCAGATAGAAGAGATGCACAGGGCAAGGTATGGGGAAAGGGTGCAGAAATCCCATGCCCTGTCATCTAACCTCCAACCCAGAGGCTCTCTGAACCCTGCACTTTTTGGCTTTTATGGAGGCTTCATTATATAAGCATGATTGATAAACTCATTGGCCATCAGCGATTTATTCAACCTCTATCCCCTCTCCAGAAAACGGGAGTATGACAGAAAGTTCCAACCCTCTATTTATAGTTGGTTCTCCTCATAACCAGGCCCCATCCTTAGGAGACTTTCAAGTCACCTCTTTAACACAAAACCAGCAGTGGTGGAAAAAGCTTGTTATAAATAACAAGACACTAATTTCACCTGTTTGGTTCTGAAGGGATTTTGGGAATTGAGAACAGGAGACCAAATATTATAACAAAAGATGCTGTGATGGCTCAGGAAATTCCAAGGGTTTTGGGTGTTGTAAGCTAGGAACCATAGACAAAGACTTGCAATATATATGATAAATATGTTTTGGTCATGTGAATGACCAAATATGTATTCCCTATAAATCATAATATTACATATAACAACAAATATAGATTACTTCATCAAGAAAATTTCTGCCCAGCATTTCACTGCATGAATGCATTGTATTGTTAAACAGCAATGAAGCAGTCCCCACTACTCTTATACAAACTGTTTTAAAATGGACACACATTCTTGTCTTTGCTTCAGGTATGGGTACATCTATAGAATACATTTATGTAAATGGAATTTACCAAATCAAATGACATGGTAATTTCAATTTTCACACAGAATGTCCAATTGCTCTCCTAAAAGTCACCGCAGGTTAATAGCCTCACAAATAGTTTATAAACACACCATTGTTAAGCCTACATGAGATTCAACTTTTTTTCAGCTTTGTCAATCCCACTGGTGCAAAAGCTGTTTTAATTATTTTAATATAGGTATAATTATTACTAATTGGCTGCAGTGACCACACATTTAGTGGCTTAAAACAACACGCATTTATTTTCGCAAGGTTCTATAGATCAGAAGTACAAGTGCTCACCTGGGTTGTCTGGTGAGGTGCTCACAAGGATGGAAACAGAAGGTTGGCAGGGAGGCATACCATGTTGGAGCCTCTGGGGAAGAATCCATTTCTGAGCTCATTCCAGTTGGCCAAATACAGTGCCTTACCTTGGGAGAACTGCAGTTCCTATTTTCTTGCTGGCTGTCAGGCTGGCAGTTGGTCTTTGTTCTCAGAGGCCACCCACATTGCTCTCTCACAATTCTGTGGCAAGTCCCTCCGGCTACTTGAATCTCTCTGACTTCATCTGGAGAAAGGCTTCCTCTTTTAAAAGTTCCTGTGATTAGATTGGGCCCAGCTGAATCTTTCAGAACATTTTCTCTAAAGACCTACAGCCTTAATCCTATTTGCAAACTCCCATTTTACATGTAACATAATATACTTACACATAGGAATTAGGAAATTGATATCTTCATGTGAGAGGCATTCTGTTATATATATAACAGAGGCATTCTAATATATATATTAGGTTGGTGCAAAAGTAATTGGGGTTTAAAAGGTTAAAAACAATTGCAAAAAACCAGTTACTTTTGCACCAACCATATATATATATACACACACACACATATATATATATATGTATATATATATTCTGTTATACATATTCTGTTATATATATAACAAAGGCATTCATATATATATACATATATATATTTATATGGAATTTTCTAAACCTACAACAGTGAATAATTTATGTTTGCCTATTATTCTAGCTTCCTATTTCTCCTATGATAACGAAGAAATTATATTCTTATAGATCTTCAACAGGGAATAATTATAACCATGAATTATATACTGAGAATTAATCTTTCATGTATAAAATCAACATAAATATATCCTCAAATCTGAAAAATACTACCTTAACAATAAAAATTTAAAACATGTTCCAATGACTAACTGTCATGCGGTGCAGCCTGCGGGGTCTCTGTTCCTGCTCCCCACATAAGAACGCAGGATATGGCTAGGCCAAAAAGGAACACCCACGGAGCCATAGATGGGGGAGTCATACCACTATATTCTCGCTGGCGGCATCCGCCTCTCTGCAACCGATCTTGCTAGCTCAGCCACCATCTTCTTGCTACTCCCCATTTTTTTGCTAGCGTAGCCGTAGCAGTTATATTAGTGGCCAATGGCTCACTGGTTACAGCTGACGGTCAACTAGCCACAGCTGATGGCCATCCAATCACAGTTGATGGCCATTTACTACTTGAGCCAACACCTTTCTATGTGAGGCCGAGAGCCTGGAAACTGCTTTTTGGGGCTCTGTCCCCACACTAACCCATGAGACAAAATTGTGAACTCAAGAAATGGGAAACTTACAATAGGTCACATAATGCACATGTGTGTAATTTCCTATTTCCAGTTACATATAATCTCAGTGTTAATAAATGCATTATATCCTTAATGAACCAAGGAAATAATATCAGTGTTCATAAAATGTATTCAAGAGCTAGGATCCTGGCAGCATAAAGTATTATGATCCTGTTCTAAAGTATATTAGACATTGTGGTAAGGCACACAATCCCCCTGCCCTTAAACCTGAAGTTGTCTCTGTCCTAATCACCAGAACCTGTAACTACAACAGGTTACATGGCAACGAGGAATTTGCTTGCCCATGGAAGTAAGATTGCTACTCAGCTGCCTGTAAAATAGGAAGATTACCCTGAATGATCCTCAGGTGGCCTTAATGTACACACAAGTGTTCTTAACCATGGAAGAGGGTGGCAGAAATGGAGACCAGTGTGATGGGATATAAGAAGGACTTTACCCATTGCTGCTGGATTTGAAAATGAAGTGGGTATGAGGCAAGGAATATAGGCAGCCTCCAGAAGATGTAAAAGACAAGGACAATAGTTCTCCTCTGGAGCCTCCAGAAGGGAGTATTGCCCTGCCTAGACCTTCACTGTATTCCAGTGTTGCACTTCTAACTCTCAGAACTATAGGATAATAAAATGATGATGTTTTAAGCCACAAATTGCCACATTTGTGGCAATTTGTTACAGCAGTAATAGAAAACCGATACAAGCATCAGTTAAAATATATTTAGAAATATTTTTAATGATGTGGAAAATGTTTGTTTTATAACATTAGGCTAAAATTGCAGAATTCAAGTGAATGAAATTACATACAACTTAAGAAGAAAAAATTATAGCGTCCAACTGACCGCAGTTTGATAAACTCTTGTAATTTGAAAATATTAATGTTTCATAGCAAAGCATGGTATTTGCAGTTCTACTGTTATTCAAAACCTATTATTAGCTCTGTGTGGCCATTGCAAAGCTACTTAAGCATGCTAATCCTTGATTTATCCATCTGTAAAATGGGGACCATTATTTCTACTTCATATGCTATTTGTGGGTTTTCAGTGAGATGATATATGAGGTGTGATCAAAAGACATGGTGAATGTTTAAATACAGAAAATTATTATAGTAAAAGACACATTGCCATTAATCCCCATCAACCCTCCTCCACTCCCCCACCCCCCACCCCCGCCACACACACACACACACACACACACACACACACTTTGAACACACTTATCCCATTGTTCATGCCACTTTCTGAAGCAGTTCTGGAAGTCTTCTTTTGTGAGTGTCTTTACTTCATTCTCCATCATGACAATGCTCCATGTCACACATTGCTTCTGGTATGGCAATTTCTGTCAAATAAAAACTTTACGCTGTGTCCTCATCCATCTTATTCCCCAGACCTGGCATCAGGTGATTTCTGGCTCTTTCCCAAAGTCAAAATGACCATGAAAGGAAAACATTTTGAATCGATTCAGGACATCGAGGCAGCCACAACAGTAACTAAAGTAAAGTTGTGGTAACTCTGGTGCATATCTAATTGACATAATGTCATGTAGATGACGACAGAAAAGTGAAGAATTTCAGGCAATGTAAGGTAAGTAATAGGGAGCTATCGCTGTCATGTAGGGCGTAGAATGTTCTGGCTTCTGAGGGTCTTTTTACTGAAGTTTAACCCCTTTACTTTTTCAAACTATACCCTCACATTCTGTCATAATATTATCCCATGCTTCTTCAAATGTCTTTAACAGCAATGCAATAGAGTTTTAATGGTGAAAGAAATAGAACTGTGTTTTGGGGAAGCGGGTATGAAGCAGCCCAGGAAGATTTACCTGGAGGCTAATAACTGTCCGTACATATTGCAATGCCATACAATGAAAATCATAGCCTAAGGGAGTTGGATTCATTATACATCATTTAGACTAACTTTCTTATTTTGTCTATAAAGATAATTAGTCCTAATAGTATAAACAACTTGCTGAAGGTTACAATGTTTCAGGCACGAAGAAGAAAGCCTAGATGTTCCCTCTAATACCACACACTTTATGTTCCAATGTTTATTTATTCTGGTACGAGAAACCCCTTCCTAATGTGTGTTCACCCACTGTTGAGCTTTTCATTGCACGTGAAAACTGCTCAGTATTCTTTTTAGAGAGAGTTCTTGGCTGTTGTGTTGCCTGTGTGGAAGGACTCTGACCCAGTGGGCAGCAAGAGGCACATTGCTGCTGTCAACAGAAAGGGCATTGGGGCAGCAGGTGAAAAGATTCAGCAATATATAAAAATCCCTTACAGCAAAGTTCACCCAGGTGTTTCTCTCAAACCCCAACCCACTCCCTCCCGCTCCCCCTTAAGAACAGGTGTGACCTGTGCAACAGCAGTGAATCAGCGGGGTAAGTGAAAGGTTATACAGAGTTGAAAAGCAGCAGAAAATTGGAAACATAAGCACATTTAAAAAAAAAAACAAAAAAAACATCTGTTTTCAATATGGGTTCCTAATATTTAAACAATATTCTATCTTTAGTTCTGAAAGGGAAAAAGATGGCTGACGAATCTTCATCTAGAAATTAGTGACAGAAATAAGCATAGATTATGAAAAATAATAACTCTAAAGGTCATAGACATTATGATACATGAGTTATTTTAAGATGTATATATGTTATGTTATAAAACCATAAAGTCATAGAGATGAAATATATCACTCTGTCAGCTTAGGCCAGTATCATTTATTCTAATTATTTGGTTCTCTATTTGGGGGGGTTTTCTCATCAGGAATTATCATTAACAGTTCATAAGCTAAGTTTGACAGTGAATAATGAGCAAACTGTCAGATTTAGCCCAAGCTGACATTTCTGTTCGCTTTGATGGTTCTTGACCTCATTAGGTGCACTTATAAAATAGGACTTAAAATCTCAAAAGGGTTGAAGACTTGAAAGTAAACTACTACATAACCTGTCATTATCCCCACCTTAAGAAGGTTGATTTTGATGTATTAACTTTCCCTAACATATTCAGAAAGAAAAAAATCATAATTGGTGAACAGAAATGTTACTAATACAAGCACAGACTCCATCTTCCCCAAAGCTTTTCCAGTTAACTTTAAAAAGGTTATATGCAGTACCACTAGAAAAATACAGCATAGTTTCATATTATATGGTGTTCAAAATATAAGCAAGAGATGAGAGCCCACTTCTTCTAAAGGAGAGAATATTGAACATCTCTGAAACCTTTACTCATTAGCTGCTTTCTAAATGCACTCAAGTGATTTCCATACTTTTTTTTTTTTTTTTTTTTTCGTTTTTAACTAATTAGGCAGACCTTTTCTTTGGTATGAAAATCAGATAATGAAGCTCTTTACTGAGAAAAAAATCTACAATTTAAAAAGGAGACTTATCCAAACCAATCACTTTCACATATTAAGGCCAGCCTTTTTCTTGGTTATTCTGAATACAATTAAAGTAAATTTATATCAAGATCTTGTTTATGAGTTTATTTGCTAAAATGGTAGCCTACTGCCTACAGTTACCTAAGCATAACCTATAGTGGTTAAGTTTTAAGATTTTATCACTTTTTGTGTTGTTTAGCTTCACAGTATTTGCTAATTATATTTATTTATTAGTGTAAGCCTTTGGGAAGAATAAGGGGGAATAAAGTTAAAAATTGGAGGTGTAGAAGTTAAAAATAGATCTGCGAGTGTAGGAAGAGTGTAAATAATAGACATTAATTATGGAAACTTAAAGGATACTCTCATAGTAGCTATGTACCAACAGTGTAAACCTCTGATATTTCCCTTCTTTGCAACTACAGAGTAGGAAAAAGGGGTGGGGAATGTAAGTATATGTGACACAGGTAAATGGAGGCACATAAACAAAATGCATAGCTCACTGAAGTAAGCAAGCAGTATTGAATAAATTCAGGTTTTTATTTGCAACAAATAAACCAGTACTGAGATGACTGATTAGCATGCTTTCATTCTTCAGTAAACATCCACTTATCAGATAAAGACAATCTGGGTGTTTTATGTTTAAATATCAGTAATGGAATCATGTAGTGTGTTATGGGTTAAATTGTATCCCCTAGGACATGATAAAGGTCTCACCCCCAGTACCTCAGAATGTGAATTTATTGGAAAGCAGGATTGTTGCAGATTAAAATAGGGTTGTGGACGTGGTCATACTGGAGCAATGTGGGCCTTTAATCCATTATGACCGGTATCCTATAAAAATTGGAAATGTGACGAGACAGGCATGCACAGAAGGAGAATGTCATGCGAACATAAAGTCAGAGATTGGAATGATGCATCTATAAGCCAAATAATGCCACATTTTTCCAGCAAATCACCTGTCATGCAGGGGACCCTGCTTGCTGTGCCATTTGTCGTGTGGGGAGGCCTGCGGGGTCTGTGGTCCCAATCCCCATATAAGAACACAGGACATGGTGAGGCCAAAAAGGAATGCCCACGGAGCCATAGATAGTGGAGTCATACTACTATATTCTCGCTGGCGGCTGGGTTGGAGAAACAGGAAGCAGGAGCTACACTGTTCGCAACCCTCACTGTACCGCTTGCAGGCTCAGCCACCATCTTCTTGCTAGCCCCCCATTTTTTCTGCTAGCATAACCATGACAGTTATATTAGTGGCCAATGGCTCACTGGTTACAGTTGACGGCCAACAAGCCACAGCTGATGGCCATCCAATCACAGTTGATGGCCATTTACTACCTGAGCCAGCACCTTTCCATGTGAGGCTGAGAGCCTGGAAAGTGTTCTCTGAGGCTCTGTCCCCACACCACCAGGGCTCAGGAGAGAGACATGGAACACATTCTCCTTTACTTCTCTAAGAAAGAATCAACTGTCATAACACCTTGATCTTGAACTTTTAGCCTCCAGACGGTGAGACAATAAAGTTGTGTTGTTCGGCTACCCAGTGTGTGGTACGTTTTTCACAGCAGCCCTAGCAAACTAATGCATGGTGTATTTACATCTCCATTCATTTCCTTATATTAGCATGGGTGTTTGAAAAGGTGGTACATTTACACACATACATGAAGAAAATGGAGACAACCCTGAGACTGCCTTGCACTTAATGAAAATCAGGTGTTTACATTGCATCTTGTTGACCTGAAATAGGCAAGAAAAAGAAAAACATAGAAGCACATTAAAATACAAAATTCCATCCTTAATGAAAGACTTAGAACACTATAACAAATAGAACACTTTAATTTGGGGGGGTCACAAAACTCATGCCCAGTTATATATTCATTATTTAATCATCATTTGGTAAATGGTGTATAATTAAACACTGCATTATGATAGTTAGCAGTTCCATGGAAAATGGTAGCCCTTGTATGAGTTCTTGTGAAAATAATGAAAGCTGTCAAAAGAATATAGATACTGTGATAGTAAAAGTCTATTATCTACAATCTCCATCAAATAAGCATGTTGTTTTTATATATAACTTTCATTCTTCCAGATAAAAATACATGACCTTCTTCTCTACTACACATCAATCATTTTCAGTTCTAGGTCATTAGAAGTGGGGAAGTCAATTAACTTAGGTCAGCAGCACTGAAGAAGTGTCAGTGGGGCAAAAAGGAAAAGAAAGAAATAGCAGTTCAGGCTTATATGAAAACGCTGAATATAGACAAAGGTTTTCCTGGATAAAGTCTAAGAGCAGCAGACGGCCAAAACCAAACATTGCAATGTGAGAATAACAATCATGACTAGCTGACAACATTCACTCATTTAGTCAACAAATATTTGTTGAGTACTTACTATGTGCCTGGCGTTTAAACTAGACACTGAAAATATAAGAATATAAAACAAAAACTCATTATATTCAGAGTGGAAAAGCAGAAAACAAGTTAGCAGTCAAATGCATATGATGACTTTATGTTTTAAAACCACCTTAAAGAGAAACAAGGGGTTATATATCTGCTCTAGATGGGGTCATAAGTAAGGTCCTTTTGAAGAGATTTTTAAGTTGAGGTTTAAAGAAAGATAAGAAGTGATCCAAAGACAAGGGAGCACCATTAGTGATTGGGAAAAGAAACAATAACAAGAACAAAACATTGTGCTATACAAGATAAGACTGCACTTCCTATAAAGGTCATAATGAAATCTGAACTGCTTTTCCTGAATTAACGGCATATTCATCTGAGTTGGAGAAAATGTAAAATAATATTCTTATATAATATATAAAATACAATGTTGGATATATTCTATATTATATATGTAGTCTAGAATATACATATGTAATATAGAATATACCCAATATTTTTAAATGGATGTACGTGGATGCAGGTCTTAATTATGATTAATTAAGTAAAATATACCTTGTTTTTAATGAATGCAGCTAAACATGTCTTGCATAATATAACCTTAAAATATCATACAGGTCATTAGTCCTTCAAAATTTACAGCTTACAACTAAACAGTGCTTTTGATTTTCCATACACTATTTGCATTTAAAATATATTATTATATTTTGCATATAAGGAAACTGAGGCAGAGATAGTTTATGCAAATTATCTAAGGGAGGAGAGCTAGTGAGTGACAAAGGAAAGATTTAAAAGCAGGGGTTCTGGCCTCAGATTCCCTGTTCTCATATTCCTCTATGCTGCTTTGATTGACCTTTTTGTGTAGTTTATTTCCTATTTAACCAAGTACATAAAAGTTCACAAAGAACATTTGTCTTCTATACCACATTATGTTTTAACTATATTTCTCATTAACAAGATGAAAAATAAAAATGTGAACAGTCTTCTGTTTTCCAGCTATTTCTGTTCCCATCTCCCAATCCAAATGTAGTAATTCTTATATTGCACGAGTTTCAATGGAGGCAAGTCCTTCCAGACAAAGACTCTAAATACATCTTACAGACAAAGCAATCTTGAATTGACTTTAATCCTTTGAAGAAAACATGGAAAGGAGAAAAAAAGAAAATTAAGTCCAACAATGGTGGGTTTAGAAAGGAGGCTGTGTTAGACCCAGCTAGAGAAAAATGGCAGCTTCATCCCGGGGACGTTGTCTTTAATATCCTCCCTGAATCACACTTCGTAATTTTCTATTCACTTTCCAAGTCGAAATCCCTATCTGAACTCCGTAATCCTTTGCTATGCCATTAATTACATAGAAAAGAGACTTCTTTCGAGACAGTGACTTCATGAAATCCTTTGGTACCTATTAAACTTTTACGTTAAGCAGGGCGTGAAAGCAGGCACTGAGATAAGACCATCTCTTAAAAAGCTTAGATGATTGTTAAAAACCCAGCTACACATAGGACTACAATAGAAGCTAGAAATGCACTTTGCATTGTAACTCCCTTTGCATTATATAGACTATAACAAATAAAGCTTCACATCACTATGGTAAACATATGAAAAGTTCGCTTCAATATTTTTTCACAGAAAGTTAAAAGACCATATTTGGTAGAAAATGTTGTTGCCCTCTCATTGAAAGCAGAAGTTGTTATTTGAATATATCCAAAATAACTTATGAGCAGAATGCTTAGGAATATTGCACGTCTACCTATGGTGCGCGCGCGCACACACACACACACACACACACACCTCCATGGTAACTTTTCTGTTTTTCACTATTTTTCTTCCTAAAACTATGACTATAGAAAGTCTAAATACCCCTAGAGCTGTGGCTTAGTCTTATTTTTAAATTTTACATTTGAATTTGTATATTCTGCATCTAATTTATAATTTTATTGTTGTTCTAACATCTATAAATAAAATTTGAAAACCTATCTATTTTTTACAGGAAAGAAAATAGAACGTTATTGAATTTTACTGTTAGTGTTAGGAAAAGTTAACAAGGTGAAATGATTGTGCCTCTGAGACACTAAGAATTTTTGGTGTTATAAGAGTTTCTAAATTTAAATGGGTTTTATCATTGGTGGTGAGTTTATAAGTGGAAAGGCAGAATGTTAGCAGTGTTGGTTTTACTCAGAACTATAACACTTCAACCTAGTTTGTGCAAAATGTAATGCAGGATACCTAAATTTCCTTACCATAAGCAGGTATATAAATTCAAACCTTCAAACAAATTACAGATAAACCATGGATTTTAAGATCCTGATTATAAATCAGCCACATTTACTAGTAGTGAATATAAATTCTTGAAATATTATATTATCATAAACGTTTATGTCTATATACTTTACAAAGATAGTCAAAAATATTTCTTCACATAAAAACGTAAAGCTCTTTTCATTTATGCAATTTCTACTTCAATCTATTCTTTGATGTGTCAACCTAACCTCTAGAGATTTTTCTCGTATATAAATGGCTTTATATAAATGTACCCTTTGAATAGAGATTGATGCTAGACTCATTCTAACCAGATTGTGTTACTTGCCAAGAAAAGAAAACCACTATAATAGTATGTTTAACTGCATTAATACTTAGCAGAAGAAAAAAGACCACTGAAAGAAGTCACATTTTAAATTTGCTTTTATAGCCATTGCCTCAATAGCTGTTTTTTTTAAATTAAATTTTCTTGGGGTGACAGTTATTAGTAAAGTTACATAGATTTCAGGTGTACAATTCTGTAATACGCCATCTATATCTCACTCTGGGCGGTGAACACATAATGTCAATAGCTTTTTAAATAAATTTTCTGGATGCACAGACTTGTAAACATGGATGCAGATGCCTTGGTTCAATTTTCTTTCTGCTACTAATTCAGATAGTGTAGGTAAGACATATAACTCCACTAACCTTAATGTTTTCATTTTTGAAATAATAGATATAATTTACTACACAACGATTTATGACACAGGAGTAATACACACACTTTAACATATGTGAGTGGACCGGTATTTTGGAATATTAAAAAGGTAAAGATAGTAATGGTAATTTTTTTCTTTGGATATGTGTCAGCTAATTGGGAAATAAATATTAGAAGAAATATTTTTCTAAAGGCTCTGTGTAGGGGCATTTGCAGATAAGCTAGGTTCTCCTTTGGGAAATGTAACACTTTCACTGATTATTGTGCTATCTTCCTTAGTCTCTGTGGATCCCAAGATGTTTCTGTACACAGAATCTCCCCAGACCACACAGTACTACTGTGTTACTGCAAGGATTACAGCTCACCAGCGGCAGCATAATTAGCAAAGTACCCAGTAAAACGTCTATGTTGCTCAGGTAATGATAAAAGAAATAAGAGAAAATTTAAGTCAGGTCTTCAAATGTTAAGACATGACTTTTTAATAGTCACAGGTCAGACATATAATGGCATCTCATAAATGATTAAAAGTAATAAAACAAGGTTGGATTCCTACTTTATAGGTAGAAGTAAGAATTTTAGATTCCAAACTCATACAGCCTTATTATTATCATGTTTCCCTGAAAATAAGACCTAGCTGGACCATCAGCTCTAACGTGTCTTTTGGAGCAAAAACTCATATAATACTCAGTCTTATTTTAATATAATATAAGACCTGGTCTGTATAATATAATATAATATAATATAATATAATATAATATAATATAATATAATATAACATAATATAATATTACCAGGTCTTATGTTAATTTTTGCTCCAAAATATGCAATAGAGCTGATGGTCTGGCTATGTCTTAATTTCGGGAAAACATGGTATGTGATTTTGCAGACTCCATGACTTAAGGGGACTTCAGGTGCAAAAAGCAACATAGGGAATCACAAATATTGGGAAGGGAATATTGGAGATAATCTAACATACGATGGTTAATTAAATAATAAAACTAACTCTGAAAAAAAAAAAAAAAGAGACAGAGTGCTCTACTAATATGTCAGCACTGAACTCTTTTCTTATTTCTGTGACTATTTGACTTCCAGAAATGTGCAAAGCAAGAGACACCAAAAGAGAAACAACCATTCCACTCCTAACACTAATCCGCTTACACACGGAACCATGTGTACAGCACTCTGCCTTTTATGGTGGCCAGGCACAGATGGCTGTTACCTCATTTCTAATCATTTTATCAGTCAGATACACAATGGTGAAAGGAAAACTGGAACGAGGTGACAAGAGTGAATTTTCTCTGCTGCTGTGCTAGCGGTAGCTAGTGAGCACACAAACCCTGAGGAAAAACAGGATTTGTTTGCTGGATTTCTAATCTGCTTTATCTATATTTTTTTTCCTAAGCTTTTTGCCCTCTTTATAGTTTTCATAATTTAAAGACATCATTAGGCACAAAAAATTTACATTAAAGACTCTGTGTTTTGATCAATGAAATGAAGATTTTTTTGTTTTAATGGAAATTCTAAAAAGACCAATATTCAAGAAATCAATAAAGTTGCCCCTGGAACAATACTTTTACACTGGAAATACAGGGTAATGGACAAAAATAAGTTAAGTGTAATAATGAAACTATGCTAGCTACTCAAGTGACTATCTGTATTTTAGTGCCTTAACAAAAATAGAAGAAGGTATATCTCGCTCATAATATTGAATGATCTCGTGTGAGAAGTTTTTTGAGCAAAACCTGGAAGTTGCACACATTACTTGTGTGGAAGAAATTCCTTTGGCTAGAATATGACCTTCCCTAACTGCAAGGGATTCTGAGAACTATAATTTGGTGATGTGATCAGAAGAGAGAGGACATGGATGTTAGGAGGAACAATTCGCCATATTTTCCATAGTCTGTCCTCCTCGTCAAAAGAATTCATTCACAGCCTTACTCAAACTCATGTACTATATTCTCCCCCTATCCCAAAAGGGAAAACTCAGTGGTCCATACCAGGTACTCTCTCATTTCAAAGTTCAACCATCACTTCAAATATATTACTTAGGTCCATATTTGGTACCTCATGGTCTGAAAATTTATAAACTAAAAGTTGAATTATTTGCCCTTTACCAAACTCCCACACTATGCAATGGGGAACGAGGGACAAGAAAATCTAAGTAAAAATATCCTAGGGTAAAAACAGACAAATGAGAGACATACAGCAGGCATTGCGCCCTGGCAATGATGGACTCCAGCTGAATCCATCATATGAAAGGGGGCATTGCTTTGAGTAAACTCAGGATCTCTGGCATTCTCTGTTGGCATTCTCTGATTGCAATCTTTGGGAGTTTCCTCATGTTACAATTCCCTCCATGATTACATCGGAAGTGGGCACTAAAGAGTGTTTTCTCTTTGGGAGATAGGTGCTTCCATCTATTGCAAAGATTTAAAGTCCTAGGGTTGTTTTAGAGCTACAATATATAGATGGGGCTCTTTTTTTTTTTTTTTTTTTTTCTCAGCAACATTATTCTTAAAGAGCTTAATAGAATTCTGAACCATTTGCTACTGCTAGTCAGTTACATGCCAGTAAACACATGTAAGTTCTTTCCTAGTTATAATTTTTAATCCTGGCTTTTCCCCCCTTGCCCTCATTCCTCTGAAATAATTAGCTGAAATGGGAAGGAAACTCCTCTACTATAATTTTTGTCTAAAGGCTGAAACTCCTTCCTTTACTAACAAATCTTAATGTGTCTTTGTCATGAAAATTGTTTTTTTTTTTTCCTTTTCTATTATTTCTTACTAATTAGGACTAAAAGGTGAATTTCAGTGCTAAAGGAGCTTTTGCCTTTCCCAAACATGTGTGACCCCACATTTCTCACCATTATTTCTTTCTATCTCTGCTCTGAATTGAGTCAATTCTTGCCTTTTCTTCTTTTTTAATACCTTGCTAAAACATCAAATAAAAGCTAACAAAGAAGCTCTCTCACCTTTTACAGTCACTTCTCTAGAGCTACAGCCTTAAGTAGGGCATGGTTGGACCCCTGAATTATGGGGGCGTATAGTAATGTTTTCTCAAAAATTTTGACCTTCCGTTTTTTTAACCTGTACTTGCTCTTATCTAATGAGCAATGTGACCACTAAACCAACGGCAGCACCCCACTTCTATACCTATTTATGAATTAACTAGCTTAAAACTATTTGAATTAAATGCCAACATTTCAGAGATAAAACGAACTACAAGTCTATTTTTATAATTATATAACCTTTTAATGCCAGTGTGTCTGGTTGTAGACTGACTGAGTTTTCTCCATGCAATGAGTAATTTCCTCCAGGTCTTTCTATTTTATGGCTCCAAATACTCTAGGTTAGGGTCTCTTCATTTGAACTAGCCAGGTAACAAAAGGGGGAAAAGGACGCAGAGAAGACGCAAATAATTCTTAAAAACCTTAGGCATGAGTAAAAATCATTCTGGTTGTATTCCTTTGCCAAGGATTAATAAGGCCACACATGGAGGGGAAGGGGGACTAGATAATCTTCGCCCCTACAAAGTAGACCAGGGGAGAGGAGAGCAAAATCTAACAGTAGATGTCTTACTCTTTTATTTTTTGACATCTGTTCTCCCCATTTTACCCATATTTAACAACATTATGCTTTTACCTGACATGAATCAAGTCTCTGTCATATAAAGATGTCCTTCTTTCCTTTCTTCCGTCCTACCTCTTTCCCCTTGCTCTCCCTCTGTCTCAATGAAAACCACAAAGCTCCATTAGTCATTGCAACAACCTCAAGTTCAAGACTTTCATTAGATAAACAGTCTTCCCCATGAGGTCCAGATGTGGCTTCTTTTATTTTCATAATCTCTGAACTTGTAAATCATCAATTGTAAGTTAATCACTTCCGACACTCCTCATCCAAAATAATAGGAGAATGGAAAGGAGGAAAAAGTAATAGTCATAACTGGTTAATATATTTAGCTACATAACAAAATTATGCATGGAAGACAAATTCCTATTTTTCTAACTGGTCCATGAGAACATTTTAGATACTTATCTTTGTTAACTGAGACAAATCACCCTTGCCAAAAAAGAAACACCCTTCTCTGTATATGCATTTTTTCTTCCAGTGACACAGAATTGTCCCAAATATATAGGAGGCCTTTTCAACTTCAAGTTTAATAGAGCTATTGTGATAAATATTCATTCCTTGGGAAACAATAAATCTTGAACAGCACAGTACAATGTTGAATGGGTTACTAGATACAATGGTGAGATAAGTAAGAGGGGACACTGACATTTCCACCCCAGCCTCTTGACTTCTGTATTCTGCCTTTAGAAGAACAACATCATGTTTCGGTTCACTGGTACATTCATATATGACAGCTCAAAGCCATAGGATATTTCCTCATTAACAGAACGATAAACTGAGTATTTTGTTGGCAATTCTGCTATTCCTTTAGGCCGTCTGCTTCTCAAAAGAAGAATGGCTATCAGCAGGAAAAGGTATCTGTGCTGTGATTCTCCTTTGGGGCTGTCCAAAGACTCCATACAGGATTTTTACCAGTAACATTTTGAACAGCATTGGATCTGCAATGACATAAGGACAAAATGGTACCTTTTCTTGAACCACAGATCATTACTGGAATTATCACTAATGTAGAGTCTTCTCTTGCATAAGGTCTTGGGAAAACTAGTGGGTTTGTCTATCAATTGACTAAGATTCTCAATATAGATTACACAGTAAATGGTCAGAGCAGCATACCTAGCATGTGTTGCTTCCAAAATCCAAAACCAAATATTGTGCCTCTTTCCTTGTGGTATACAGCACAAGGTAAAGCATCTCGGTTGTCTATTCATATATATATATGTATATATAATCAAGATTCTCCATCATTAAAATCCTAGAAAATTCACTGCAATAACAAGTTCTTGAATATTTGTCACAATCTGTCTCCTGAACTTTAGCTCTAGGCAAGTGCATCTCACTTGGACTTCTAGGACACCTGACACTTCCAGCTCACCAGATCCTATGTCATACCAATAATAGGGTAGTGTCATTTAATATGAGAAATCTAACTAATCAAGATCCTTGAAGACTACATAATGACACACAGAAGCAGAGTTTAACTAGTCCTGGGGAATGAGAATTAAGTTCATCTTTTGTCCCTGGCACTGCTTGTGACATCTTTTTTGACTGGCATGGATAGAATGAACTTGCCAGATACCAGTAGCTACCAGATTCTAGGTAACTATGTTTATTGACGTTATCAAAGATCCTTCATCTCTACTACAACTACAGGCACTACCTGACGACAAGATCCATTGGTTTTTCATCAAACATATGATGACAAAGGGCTGTTTAAGAAGAACATCATTTCTGTATCTCTGAAGTCTTTGAAGGTGTTGCAAATCCCTGAAAATTTCCAAGAATTGCTTTGATTTACTCTTTTTATATGGATGGACAGTCCCAGGAACATAAACTTGATTCTTTCAGCAATAATAGCCCTCACTTCATGAGTCAGGGAGCCAAAATTACGCCATTTGAGGAATGTGTCTATTTTAACTTTTCCTTCAAGAACTCAAGAGATAACGTCAGGAAAGGTTGGTGAACTTAATCTGGAATTCTATGAGATAAACATGGTCCCAAGCTTGATATTTTGGCTGCTATTCAGAACAATTAACTAAAAATCTCCAAAGGGACTAGTCAGAACAATTAACTAAAAATCTCCAAAATATAACTATATTCATTTCCTAGTACACAGTCACTGTGATAAATTGACAAAATTCTCTTTAGTGCAGGTTAGGTAAATCATGCAAGAGGTGTAAGGTCCTTCTTCAAAAATAGTGGTTCTCAAACTGTAGCACGAATCAGGATTGCATGAAGCGCTTTTTAAATGATAGATTTATGCCCCCCCCACCCCCAAACTTGAATTTCTGACGAAGTAAGTCTCTGGTATGCCCTGATGAATTTGCATTTATAGTAAATTCCCAGGTGATGCTGATGCTGCTGGACAAGAGATAATACGTTAGTAACTACTGCTTAAGAAATTCAAATTTGCCCAAAATCAGGGGGTGGGTTTTGGACATCTGACTTTCCTTAAATCGGAAAACTAATGGAAAGCTCCTGGCTTTCAATTTGAAGTTTCTAAGAAGAGAATAACTTAAATGTATCTTAATGCATCAAGACTTTGTTTTTCCCCACAGTATAGATAAAATATACTTTAGTACACTGTTCATCTATTTTATTCCTTAGGATTCAGTATTTAGTTAACCACATCCACACTTCCTGTAATGCAAAATGTCCTGCTCACTATTTCATAGATAATGTACCAACTTGATGTGTGTATGATAGAAAGACTTGATTTGATTCTGAGTAAATTTCTCCTATGTGCCCATAAAATGACGCTAAATAAAATGTTATGTCTCTATAGCAAACATCCTTAGTTATATCTTATCTACATCCCTTTACGATTTCAATAAAACAAAGATAGAACTCATGCTGTTCTTCATTTGTTCTTCCCACATAGGTATCAACTTGGCTCTTAAACTCTGTGAAAAGCTCAAAGACTTAAATTTAGCAATACACTGATATTAAAACACATACTGCTCTTTTAAAACACTCCAAAATGTTAGACTCTCTATATTATAATTACATTTTTAAGTTTGTGTTAATTCTTAGAAAATATGCTGTTTTTCCAAGCTGATATTATTTTTCTTTTCATTTTAATAGTGATTTTTTTTGTTTGTTTTTGTTTTGTTTTTTGTTTTTTTGTTTTTTTTAAAGCAGAGCACAGCTCAAAGTGGCGCATTTGAGGATCGAATAGGCAACCTCGGTGTTAGTTGCAACATGCTCTAACCAACCCACCTAACCGGCTGCCCTGATGTGTTTTTTTAAATTAAAGTTTATTGGGGTGACAATGGTTAGTAAAGTTACATAGGTTACATGTGTACAATTCCGTATACATCATCTATATATCACATTGTGTGTACACCTCCCAGAATCAGTTGTCTTTCCATCACCATATATTTGTTCCCATTTACACTAATCTACCACCCTCCTCTCCCCCTTACCCTCTGGTAACTACTAAACTATTGTTTGTGTTGATCATTTTTTGTTTCTTTGTTTATTTGTCTTATTCCTTTGTTCTTTCAGTTTTATATCACACATATCAGTGAAATCATATTCTTGACTTTTTCTGACTTATTTTGCTCAGCATAATAATCTCAATATCTATCCATGTTGTTGCAAATGGTACTATTTCATCTTTTCTTATGGCAGAATAGTATTCCATTGTCTATACATACCACATCTTCTTTATCCAATCATCTATCACAGGACACTTTCATTGTTTCTATGTCTTGGCCACCATAACTAAAGCTGCAACGAACATTGGAGCACATACATCTTTATAGATAAATGTTTTCAATTTTTTTGAGTTGACACACAGGAGAGGAATTCCTGGTTCATATAGTAATACTATTCTATTATGAGGAATCCACGCTGCCTTCCATAGCAGCTGCACCAATCTGCATTCCCACCAACAGTGTATGAGTGTTCCTTTTTCTCCACAGCCTCTCCAATACTTGTTATTATTTGTGTTGATGATAGCCATTCTGACTGGGGTGAGGTGATATCTCATTGTGGTTTTGATTTGCATTTTTTTGATGATTAGTGATGTTGAGCATCTGTTCATATGTCTATTGGCCATCTGTATGTCCTTTTTGGAGAAATGCCTATTTAGGTTCTCTGCCCGTTTTTTAATCGTATTGTTTGTGTTTTTGTTGTGGAGTTGTATGAGTTCCTAGATATTTTGGATATTAGCACCTTATCAGAGGCATTGTTTGCAAAAATTTTCTGCCATTTGGTTTGTTGCCTCTTAGAAACATATAGCCTCCTAGGCTGAATCACATAGAACTGGAAAAATCTAATATTGGTGTTTGTTTGTTTTTTAAATTATGAATAATATTATTAATTTTACAATATAAAAGAGTCAAACTATGTAAACACTAAGATTTCATGGATTTAGGAAAGTTAACAAAATTATAAATAAAACTTAACAATTAAAGATATTATTATAAATAACAACAAAAACATATATTTATTTCTGAAAAGGAACAGGATATATATATGCTTCTTGGCCATAAAAACTGATCTGTGCCGAAGACATATGATATTTGCTTCTCAGTAATAATCCTCTGCAAAACATTTGAAATTTCTGAAGAGAGCTATTTTATATCTGGAGTAGTAAGCATTTTCAGAATTTTTGAAAAAGGTACTGCAGTTTATCATATTTTTAGAAAGGTGTTAATTATTCTATAGAATGTTTTTAAGTAAATACTCATTGTCAGAAAATAAAGTATCTATAATTCTCTTTGTTGTTCAAAGGTGAATAAGGTAAGAAGGAATTACCAAAGAATTTTTAAAAGAAACTTTAAAAACCCACTAAGAAAAATAATCTTTTTATACCTGTCTTCAAACACTAAAAAGGCATAACACCCTGGGGGCTATTTGACAGATAAGTAGAACAGGTGCCAAATTGGGGGAGGGCATTACTTCAAAATAAGATTTAGAAAAACAAAACTTTGAAATGTATGAGTCTACTCTTAGAAGATTCTGATCACAGTAACAGTTTACACAATAAAACATAAAGATACAACTGAAGGTAACCAAATACAAATCTAATGAATTTCATTTTGGTGAGGAAATGGAATGGAGCACATTAGTGTTTCCAAATTACATTTTCTTCTTTGTAATCATCCCTGTATCAGATGGCACTAAACCTGGTAACATAATGTTTCCAAAAAACTAGCTACTCATTACATGTGGCACTTAAAAGACGAGACCCATAACAGCCTAAAGCTTAAAGTGTTAAAACCTGACTTTCCAATTACTTCCATTTCCTCCAATACTTAAATCAATTTTTTAAGACAATTAGAGTGTCTGGAACTAACATGTATATTTATTTTCTATTTCTAGAAGGTTGTATGATCACATTTTCCTTCCTATCATTGCTACAATTTGGATGACAGTATTGATCTGATGTTCATTCTGTGTATAGAGGATTCATGAAACTGTGTTATAAATTCTACTTTTACCTGCAAGCACCACTTCCCCTTGTTATTATAAACACCAACTTTCTTTTAAGGACTACCTCACTGTATCCTTATTCTTCTATTGGAAGTCTTGAAAAATGATACTCACATTATCTGACCACTTAGTTGGACAAAGAACCATATGGGCCAGTTGGGTTCTTATCTGGGACCTTCTTTTTTTTTTTTTTTTTTTTCAGCTGGAAATTCTATTTGGAGATATAGCTAGGATGTTTTGTGTCTGGCATCTGCCTACTGCATATTATCATCTCCGAGTATGAAAACGGAGGCTACCTGAAATGATGAAGACAACACAGAGAAGTAGAGACTGGTGATAGAAAGAAAAACGCCTTGGTGTTTTTTGACTCCATAATTCCAGTCATCCCTGAGCTCCAAGAGCACATGCCCTTTCTAAGGTTTCACCCAAGCTCATTTGAGTTGTATTTGACATCCAACCAAAAAGATAACCTAAATAAATAAATAAATAATGGGTTGGGATTTTTTTTATTTAGCACTGCATTAGTTTCCTATTTGTCCTGGTACAAATTAACATGAATTTAGTGTCCTGAATCAACACATATTGATTATCTCATAGTTTTGGTCAGAAGTCGTAAATTTGGTCACAGCTGGCTAACAACCAAGTGTTGGCAGTGCTGCATTTCTTTCTGGAGACTCTGTGGAAGATGTGTTTTCTTGTCTTCCCAATTTCTAGAAGCTGCCTACATTCCTTAGCCTATTACCTTATTCTGTTTTCAAAGCCGGCAATGGCTGACAGGTTCTTCCTCACATTGCATCACTCTGATTCTCTGTCTTCCTCTTCCACATTTAAGGGCCCTTATGATTACATTGTGCACCCTAAGATAATCCAAGATAAATTATCCATCTCAAGGTCACCTGCTTATCAACTTTAATTTTATCTGCTACCTCAATTCTCCTTTTGCATGTAATAAAACGTATTCACACATTCCAGGGACTAGGGCATGGACATCTTTAGGAGGTCATTATTATGCTTACTGCAAGTGATAAATTTCAAAATAATAGAGAGAAAGTAATAAATTAATTTATATAAATTTATAATTTCCTTGCTATTAATATTTGAAGAGAAATCAGACAAAATATGTAATGCATTCTTATAAAATAATTGTGAAAATTCACATTAACCAGTAATTTTATAAAATAAAAGGCTTAGGTACTTTTACCCTGCATTGCTATGCATTTTTGCTAGTAGTATTTGTTTTCTGTAATATAATGTGGAAAGTTTATAGTATAAAACACTGATTTAAAATGTCAAACATAGAAGAAATCTTCAAGAATATCTATTTCTGCCACTTGATGCAGTGCTCAATTCCCTTCTAAGACAGTCATCCTTACTATTCTATATTTGAATACTTTCAGTGATCAAAAACTCATTATCAGTGAGTTTAATGGGTATCCAAATCTGTGGTCATTCAAGAATGCCGTCATGGCTCCGCTTGTGTGGCCCTTCATGGTTTTCAATCTTTGTCGATAGAAGGAGAAAGTAATTTCTCTATTTAATCCCTATATCCAATTTCCCACAGACACAGCAGACTGTAGCCCCTGAAGTCAGTGAGAAACATGGGCTCAGAAAGAGGCTGATCACCGGTACTGGTCTCATAATTTCTTTGCTCTGTTTCAAGAGGAGAATGCAGAGGAGTTCAGGGGTAGGCGTTCTTTTTCAGCACTACAAGCAGCTTGAATTTGCAAGACTGTGTCTCACTGTGAAGTGTAGGCAATCTCTAACCCTATTGTACCATTTGAAACAATATACCTTACAAATATATATTTTAAAAGAAGTTCAAGGTTATATTTCTCTTGGTGATTCATTTTGCTTCTGAATCAGAGCTTGCACATTAACAAAAAACAATACCTGCTTTCTTTCAGGGTGATCATAAATGCAAACACAGTCAATATGTAAACTTTAAGGAGTTAGTATAAAATCTTTTATTATATCAGGAGGAGGGTCATAAAGAAGAGGTGCCGTTATGTTTAAAATGACTTATTGTTGTCATTTACTGTATAAATCCAACATTGGTTAGATTTTACAATATTCATAAATGCATTTCTATCTCATCAGGAATCCCAAAGCCTATAGAAATATATACAATAAAATGAAACAACTGCTTTAGATATGCTACAATAGAAAACAAACAAACAAAAAAATATCACCACCACCATTTCAGATAATATCTTCAAAAGTTGAATGCATCTACTGGAACCCCAATGAAACAAAAAGAGCTAATTCCGATACTGATATCTGAGAAATGATCCCAGGGAATACGCTTTGATTGAGGAGTATCAAACTCTGGATCTTAATCCTGAATCGCCACTTAGGTCCGGTGAACTTTATAATGCAAGCAACAGGCTTTGTACTGAGACTATGTTCGGTGATTATCTAGGCTCCTTTTTAACTCCTCTTTCCCATTATTTGCCTATAGAATGTTTATATATTTGTTGAATGCCTTTATTCTTGTACATGGACACACACACACACACACACACACACACACACACACACACACGAGAACTTATTTTTAAAAACAAACTGCATTACTTTAATAGGGATTTCTTAATCTTGGCCCTATTGATATTTGGAGCCAAAAAATGATTTGTTGGGAGTCGTGGAGAGGCAGTACATTGCAGCATGTTTAGCAGTATTTCTGGCCTCCACCCACTGGTGCAAGTGGCAATCCTTGGCCACTTGTGACAACCAATAATGTGTCCAGGTGTTGTCAAATATCAACTGGGGAGCAAAATCAATCACTGATTTCAGAGTACCGTCTGTAAAAGATTTTGCTATAATAAGAAAAATTAGAAATATTCTGATGCACATAAAAAGAAATGCCATAAGCCTTATAACTCCTTGTACTTTAATTAAAGTAAAATGACTCACTGTCCTTTTTATTTCTAGTTATGCATTTTTCCTTTACTGAACTAAGCAATATAAGAAAATCATAGATTGTTTCACTACTTTTTTAAACACCTAATTATCAATTACACAATTGTTTCTAAGAGCGAAATAGCTATCCTTCTTTATGTATAGCTCTGGAGAAAAATACTTCTATTTTTGTTTTTCTTTACTTTAAACATATAACATTAATTGCATACATATTATGGGCCAGGACCATATAACTTATATGCTCAATGGTTTACGTGAGCTGTTACATTTACGTTTGTCCATATACCTATCTGTTTGGTATTCTTATTTTCTATACATTGAAATACAGCCAAAGCCCTGAAATGAATTATCTTCAACAAGGTTTCAGAGCTTCTTAATGACAGAACAGATTTGCAACAAGGCCAATACTATGTAAGAACTGGCTATACTTGTACTTACATTTTCTTTTTAGTTTTTGCTTCAATTAGAAATGTATTTCAGTAAAGTGATACTTATCTAATACTGCCCGGACTTCATATTAACCAAAGACAATAGCAATCTGTACAATAAAGTAAAAATGTTAAATTACATAGGCTAACTAATAACTTCCGTACGTGGATTTTCAGACATGAAGTAATTTACTGGTTGCACACTTGCATTCCTCCCCAAGACAGTGAGCTCCATGAGCACAGGGTGACAGATATTCTAACCGGTTCTCTCCGTTCGCCCTCTCTTGCTAACCCCAGCAGATTGCATACGGGCCCCACTGAACACAATTTCCTGTAGCCAGGAATTAGTTTGCCTCTTTTGGTCTCCAGCCCCCCGAAATAATATTTTTCACCTCAGCCTCCTCACATTGCCACAGTGGAGGTCAGAGACAGAACTCACAGGATTTTGACAGCACAGCTTGGTTAAGTTATAATTTTAATTTTGTGGTGTTCCCCTACTGTAGGCCTTTCTCTTCCATGCTACATTCTTGCTGTTTTTAATAAACTCACCTTGGTCTGCTGCTCATTTTAATCAGCACATATGGAAAACACCAGGGTTCTTATTGTTAAAAATCTAGACATCTTGGAGAAAATTTAAGTAACTGGTGCTAAAATGATCAGTCGGAATTGTTTGAAACCCTTGCAGGAAATGTGCTGTAAGGTGAGCATGATAATGCTGCTAAACTAAAGAAAAGGAACTCATGTAGTAAGGAGTGATCTGAGCAACTACCCCGAAGCTTCAAAATTCTGAATAAGAATTAAATAAAATATATCTTCCTAGGAAAGAAAAGGTATAAATCAACTTATCAGCAGCAATAAAATAATATCTCGCTGAAAGTGACATGAACAACAAAAACGTGTGATTTCTCATGATAAGAAGGTCAGAGATGGGCTGCAGCAGGACTGGTTCCCACAGGCTTTATGATGCCCCCAAGGACCATGGCTGTTTGCATATTTCTTCTTTGTGCCTTCGTTATCTTGGCCACATCCTCTCCTATACTTTTAACATGGAGATATCTATACCAAGCATCACAAACTCCAACCATCATCAAACTCTTAAAATATTACCCCAAACCAGTAAAAGAGACCCTCAGAGATTCCCTAGATTTCTATCACGGAGAAATTTCTGTTTCAGAAACCCTGGAAGGTCCCACCTTACATCCTATTGATCAAAAATTGGTTAGGTGCACACTGTAAACCAGTCAATGGTAAAAGAGAATGGGATTACCATAAATGGTTATATAATTGATTTATTCCTTGATGAATTCCAGCTCCTACCTTCCCAGCGAACATTATCATCATGTCACTAATAAAATTAACGTTCAGTTAGCAAAGTAGAAAAGGGAAGACTGGTTGTTGTTAGTCAGTCCATATTATTTGCCAATTTGGCAAATTTAATTAATTCAGCCTAAAGTATTTAGGCATTAAATATTCAAGCATTGAGATATAATTCTGACCTGGAAATAGTGCCTCAAATATGCCCTACTTCTGTAATATAGGCTGAGCTCATTTCTGTGATGGTAAACCATGAAAGAGTACCTTAGAATAATAAAATGATCGCTTTTTCAGTCTCCCAAATGGTAAACAAACAGATGAAACTTCACACATCACCAGAAAATAAATAAATAAATGAAATGAAACACTTTGTGGAATTGGCTTCCAATTATAATGAGAAAGTGGATTCCTGTGCCCCATCCCAAAATAGACTGAATCATAATGTGCAGAAGTGGAGCCTAAGCATTAGCATTTTTCAGCCTTAGTTTACCAAATAATACTGTGGGGAAACCACATTTGGAAAATACTGCTATTGAATAAAGATGCTTTCAATTACTCTGGATTTGAAAAATCCCAGTAAATGTGATAGAAAGTGATAGGTGATTTTATGGGGCCTTCAAATTTAACCACTTTCAGCCTTAAAACACTGGAGAGTTAAAATTTCCTTCTCCTTCATTCTTCTTTTTCTTCATCTCCCATCAGCTTCCTATTGCACCACTATCCTCCATGATAATTCCCACTGCTCCCTTCATCCTTCCATTCCTCACAATATCTGATTCTTACTTGGAACTGCCCACAATAGTAGTTTCTTAACAACTTCCCTTACATCTTAATAGGGAATAAAGTCATCATCTTCCAAACCAGCACCAATGCTGCCCTTTGCATGCTGAAGGAAAAATAAAATAAAATAAAAGCATAAATTACTGGTATGTGTGGATCTGCTTCTTCAATTGAGCTAGTTCCACAAAAATCAACACTGGAGATAACAAAAGAAAAGATTCGAAATAAGCTTTTGTATCAGGTTAGACTTTTTGAAGTTCCTGCATTGTTTATAAAAGCAATTTATTGAAAGTAAGGTTTGAAGTTAATTGATTCCAAAATGTTCATGTCTACAGTTTTAAAAATATTTTCAGGAATGAAAACAAATAGTTCTCATCCCTGGAATAATAATTATCCAAGCCAAAGAGGCAGAATCGTATGTTTACCATGATCAGGACTATTGGGATCTTGGTTTAAATCCCAGCTGTTTACCATCTGCTTAACCACAGTCAAGTTAATTAACCTCTCTATTTTTTTGACAGATGTGAAATGGGTATATCACCTCTTTCTCAACATTGTTATGGATATTAAGCAAGATAATAGTTTAAATTGCAGCACTATAAGTAGTATTAATTATTTTACTTCTTAGAGACAAATAAAGAGGTGGTAATCTATATAAAACCATAAATGTAAGTTATTCGTTGATTTAGGCACATTAACTATTTCAGGAAAAATAACAAACATGTCTCTTCAAATGCAGTTAACAGCATCAATTTTAAATTGGCAAGGAATAAAATGAATTTAAAATCTTACACCATCTACATGTCATATTTGCTCTCAAATAGTTAAGTTTATAAGGAGAAGATTAACAAGATTATTTCCTCCCAGAAATCAGGTTCCTGAAGTGACTACTTGAATCATATACACACTGATGTACAGCATTTGTTCCTTAACCCAAATAATAAAACAAACTCAGAATTGAGCTCAAACATGGATAACTAAATAAGCTCAAGCAATTAACATTTACTAAACAAAATGTGGTTCACAGTTTAGCCCCACTCCCATATTTATTAAAGTAAGGGTATATCCATATCTATGGAAATTCATGATGAATTAATGTACAGCTACTAATTGTGATTAAATAATTAATTGTGAAATTATACTTCTTTAATAAATGAATTTCAAGATAAAATGTATACATAATTTAGAAAAACACAGACTAAGTGTGATAAACTTTTTACTAGATTGCATCGTCAATCACTAGTTACCCTAATTTCAATTCTTTTGATTTTGTTCTAAGGGTAATTTTTCTGTTGTCTGCAGTAAAACTGGACAAGGCAGTCTTTCATATTTTAACAGACCCAAGCTTAAATATTGCTATTGTAATGATTGTTTTCCTTGACCAGTTGTTAACTTTAGACAAAACTGTAATATTTATGGTTTTACTTCTATATCTTTTTGCAGTCTCATACATTTTATTACAATATAAGCATAGAATACATGCCTTCTTAGGGATTTGAAGGGAGCTTTAGTTAGGCCTGTGACGTCTGTAAAGGCGGGAAACAGATGAGACTTGAAGTACTGATGATTATGGTTCTAGGGAGGCAGGAGGATGGGATTTTAGCCCCAAACATACTGCTTTCTTTTTCCACAAAGCAATTTCACAACACCTTCTTAGCTTTGAGCTCACAAGTGAGATATATGTTCCATTTTTTGCTTTTAGAAGAGAAGATGTAAGTTGTCCTTCTCTAACCAGAAAAAATCTATTTTTAGAGTTTCCCTGCAGCAAAGATCATTTGGGTATCATCTCTCTGTCTGTGAAAAGTAATAACACCCTCTCAAGTTTCTCTGACTTGGAGGTGAACTACAATGCACTACTCTTCTGGTTACAGTTATGGGAAGACCTCATTGTACCTTGACTGACAAACTGGCACGTCTCTGAACTCCCAGCTCTTTCAAACTGATGGAGAGAACTCTTTCCAAACTTTGAGAGAGAAGCAGGTCTTACTACTTGTTAGGACCTTCTCATCAGAGCTGCTCCTTCCATTCTAATCTCCACAACTTGGAAGTGTGGAGGGTCCATGTTTTACTGTGTCTAGAACTCTCACTGACAGTACGGATACTCACTATTCCTAAATTCTGGGTTACTCCAGGTCCTTATAAATATATTCTTTGCATTAAGGAGTTGATGAATAGAGTACCAGGATCATTTATAACATTATATACTGAAACTTATTTTCTGCAAAGCCCTGGCTATACCTCAAAAGTTAAGCCAACAGTGTCTTATAAGACATCTTAGGCCAAGATCCTATACTGTACTCAGGATTCAGTCTAATTTCCAGATTTTTTTTTACAGTTCCAGATTTTTTAGGTAAAATGACATAAACCAGACTGGTCATGATGGCCCATTTGAACCATTAAAGTCCACAGACATTTTTGGTTACTCCTTATAAGATGTGACCATCTCTGATAAGCCACCTGTCTGCTTATTACAATTAATTCCCCTGTTTGCCTTGATATTGTCCACCACATGGATATCTAATATTATGTAGCAAACTTACAATACCTTTGGAAAGACCTGGTATGGGGGTAGACATACAAATTTTGTCAACCAACTATACAAAAGACTTTGACTTTTCTTCAAAATGATGGGGATCACTAATGTTGTCATCTCCCAATTGATGCTTTTCCCTAGTTTTAAACATTGAATCTTCCATAGTATGCCCAACCCACTAAGACTTTATATATTCAACTATGAAGTTCCAAGGCATAAAGAAAAATCCAGAAAAAACATATTCTGTGCATTAAGTAACTAAAGAGGTCCTATTCTAGATGATACTGTCTTCTAAAGAAGAGATTTTGTTCTGCTTTCTTCAGAAGAGATAGACAGGGGAACTATTTCTGATTCTAGTCAGGGATTGACCTGGGTGGGCACTGGCCTGCAATTTTGGTAAGGTTTAGTTTTATTCTAGTATGTTGCCTTTACTACAGCATGCTTCCACAAGGCTTTCAGTTGAGAGCCTGGCAGATTTTGTCTCGTTAGAGCTGTATACCTGAGAGAGACTCATTTCTGCTTTCTGAGATTTTAGGATTAACCATTTTGATTTTCCCCCATTCATCTTCAAATCATGCAGATGCCATAAGAGAGAAGCGGCCCCACATATACAATTCATCATTCCAGTTCTGTGCAAATGCTAAAACTGTTGGGTTCTTGCATTTCTCAGAAGGCTCAAGTCTAAAGTCTATGTGTCTAACTGTGAGGGATCCTGGGTAGAAAACTAGCAAGTGGCTATAGATCCTCATCAATTAGACTTTTCCTCTCTGACATTCAATTTGTGTCCATTTCATTTCCAGATCCTTGTCGTAGGCAGTTCTCTGTTCCTTAAATCTCTTGAGATGTGAAGGATGACATGCTACTTTAGAGAAGCTTTCAACCCAACTCCTAACTTCCTATGAGCCAGACTTCAGCAAATATCTTGTACGGAAAATCATCATGTGTTGGAGAATTGTATCATCTCCAATTTTTTAAAAACTCCAACACTGCATAATGAATAAAAGATGTGCTGGGGATTCTCTCTGCCAGCGGGGATCCCTGCCTGCGCCAAACCTCAATCCTTAGCTTCTAGACTATACCCTAATCAGAAATCCCCTGGGGAAAAGTATTCGCAATCTTCAGTTCTAAAAAGCATTCTCTCTGTGCAACTTTAGTCAATTTAATCCTCTATGCATGCATAATTATCTGATGACTTCAATTATATGCTCTTAGTTTTTTATCTAGCTTTTCCAGCTATCTTCAGTGAGAGTGCCAGTCTGTCATAACTTACTACTTCTACTCAGGAGCAGAAATCTTACCAATGAGTTAAATGGGACAACTTAGTAGCTGTTTGTTGATCTTACTTTATGTAATATTTAATACCATCTAGAAACCTGCCTTGCTCCAGTGATACTTCTATTTCTTCAAATTCCTTTCTCCCTTATAACTAATTCTCTACGTATACTTATTGAAGAATATGCCACCTCAAAATGTGACTTTAGGGGTTCAGGACATGCCAGCCCAAATATGCTGCTTTGGTACATTGATTATTTTGAGTTGTAGGTAATTAAAAAATAGTAAATGCAGTCAAAGACTTTCTCTGAACATCAAATATCTGCCTAAAGACATATCCTCTAATGGAATTCAACTGTAGTAAGTCCCATCCCCAGAAGTTTCATCACCTAGGGAACATTTACTCTTATCACAGGAGAGAAGACTAGAAGTTGACTCCATACCAACACAAACTTTGTCACAAACTGTCATAACTCCCCCCTATTCTTCTAAGGGCCTTTTCTTCTGTCCTAAAAATAATTTACTTCTCCCAAAGAGGTCTACACCCCACCCCCTTTCCCTATTAAGATGATATTGAAATTTAAATTCCAAGCCACCTCAGGGAGTTACTCATTTTTCACTGGGTATCTCCTATGTATACGTGATACATACATGTATATACACTTCTGTTTGTTTTTCTCTTGTTAATCTCCCTTTTATAACAGAAGTCTCGGCTAAGAACTCAGAAAGGTAATGGAAAAATATTTTTTCCTCCCTTGCACTATCAAATAAAAATTTATATTCCTCCCCCATTTTTTTATTTATTCATCTTGCATATTAAATTTAATCTATTTCCTGAATTCCCTATCTCAGAAAATACCCTCCCCAGCAAAGTATTTTGTCATAACCTTTCCTATTTCTAGGCTTCCATTTTTCAGGGTTCAGAGTCCAGTTTAAAGTTATTAAATGTTTGGTTCATTTGATACATAGGTATTAATAGAAAATCTAACTGTTAAATGACACTTTGAACAAAATAGAACTGGAAAGCAGTATATTCCCTTTATAAGGATAAAGGATAGAAACTACAGCAACTATTTCTTTTTAATTTTGGAGTCTGCACTTCTATAAGACCCAGGCCATAGGATCCCCAGGGAATCCCTTGTATTTACATTGGCTATATCTTTTGTTCTCTAAATGTATCTAAAATCCAAGCTACTTATTACTTTGGAAATACACATTACTATAAATATATGTTCTGGAGGATATAGACGTCCAGTAGGAATGGGAAAGCATCAATAATTTTTCAAACTAACAGTGAATTACAGAGGGGAGCAGACAATAATAAAACTGTATGAACATGTATACTGATGTTCTTGCCATGCAAAAACTTCCTGAGGTCCCTATTCTCCAAAAAGGACAAACATTTATTGATAGCATCAACAGACTCAAACCCAGTAGCAGCAGTTGATTTAATTTGTAGCAGCAAATAAAATGAGTCATCAAATTATTTTTTTATTAATCTACCATATTCTACAAGATGCCTCAGCCTTTTCCAGTCATAAAACTGAAAAATTATATAAATATGCAACAATAATAATCTCATATGAATCTTTGAAATCTTCATGGAAATGCAAATTCTTATAATACCTCCAGAGATGCACCATTTAATTTTGATTTATTATATCTGTAGTAAGTTGGAGCTCTAAAACTTTACATTTGGAACATTCAATTACCATAGCCCTGTGCCATAGGGTAAAAGCCAACATGGGATTTGGCCACTTGAATTCCAAAGTAATGTTAAAAGCTGGAGAAATAATCATGGTGTTTTTAAAGAGTCTACTGCTATAAACATGATGTGAATTCTGTTTTAACATCTTTTATTACCTAGCACCCATAAACTCTCTCTCAGATTGGCAGTTCAAAGTAGTAATTTAGGGTTCATAGGGAGTAGTGCTAGCTCAGTCAGTATTTAATAGTCTTTGAAAAGTTTGGTTACTTTTTTTCTCCATTGTTCATCTATATACATAATATATAACCATAAAGATTCCTTAGGGAAAAAAAAAGATTCAAAAATGTTTCATGGTGAAGTTAGTCCCCTGAGTTAGATACTTGAGACATTCTGCCTGGACCTGAATTTAGAATTCCTCACTTTCTTACAATATGATACTGTCAAAGTAAATTACCCTCTCTAAGCTTCAGTTACTCTGGTGATATAATGAATATATCAATACCACCTCACTAATGGAGTTTTTTTAAATTAATTGAAACGATATATGTATAAATTTAACACAGTACCTGACACAGAGTAGACGCTCGATACATTTCTACTATTAGCAATAATAATAATAGTCATTATTAATAACATGAAAAGGTAATATTGACAGAGAGTTAAAGGTCTCTCCTTCATGTATGCATTCCATTTACATTAGTCACTTTGATCCATAGGCTAATCCTTTTTTTTGCTAATATTTTTGTCTTCGCATCTTTTATTATAAATAATCCAGGCAGTTTCATTTTCTACATTTGGAAATCGTTTTTATGGAGGAGGACATATTGAGCTGCAATTCTTTTAACCACTTGTTTTTCTATTGTGAATGAAAGAATATATTTAGTGTTCAGTTCTTCTAGGTCAACGATCTAGCAATTTCTTTCTCATCTAAATTTAGTTTTTTTCAATCCAGTATGTCTCCTTTCAGCTCCCCCCACCCCACATCCAAAGTGTAACTTTGTCTTTGATTACAGGCATTGTTAAGAATTCCATTTGATCCCAACACTGTATTTATCTTGGGTTTTGCTCTACCTCCAAAATGTAGAGGGCTGATTTTAGGACTGTACTGAAGTGTTGAAATGTGTTATTTCTAAATTTACTCTTGCAGCAAATTTTCATGAATAATAGAAGTTAGTATTCCTTCTTCATTATCTGGTTATAACCACTATTACAATGCAGTATTCTTAGAAAAGTCTTTACATTTAAACATCTGTTATATAAACTTTCCAAAAAGTGATATAAATATGCAGCTTCCCAGTTAGTAACTGAAATCTACCTGAAATGACCTAGATAGTCTAGTTCCATTATATTCTCAGTTTTCAAAAAAAGTAATATATCTATATAATTTGATCTTTTATAGAAATTACTCACATTCACTCACACAAATACATTCTACTCTAAATATCCTTTCAAATGGTCTTATGAATGCTACACAGATGGGCTCGTACAAGCCGTGCATCTTTATGTCCACAGGGAAACGACTCTCCTGTCTCCATTACTCTCCTGTTCTCCCATTACTTTGGTCAAGACCTCATACATTTGAAGCTATAATAGAGAATTTTCAGCTGTCCACACTTCTGAAAGGAACGTTTAAAATGTATAAAACCCAACCAAATTTAAATGAAATTTAAGTTAAATTCAAGGGGCCTACTCAGAATATGAATGTGGATCATTAGAAAAATTGTAAGAGCCTCAATTTAAGCAATTATTCATGATTTGGTATATATAAAAATATGTAAAATAATCATAATATTTGTTCAAAAATAGTACTGTGTCAAACATGTGTAGTTGTTTTCTATTTGGCAGCACTGGCATGCAATTTGGTGGTGGAAAGAATGAACTACCTTACATCATACACACAAACACACACATCCACACCACATACCAATTGTTTATACTTAAAAAGCAAAACTAAAACTTATAGAACAGAATATAAGATGATATGTCTATCATATTGAAGTAGGTTAGAATTTCTTTAAAAGGATGAAAATTGACAAACATAAAAAAAACAACATGAACTTACATTGAAACTGAATATTTATTTACATCAAAAGTCATCCTACAATAGTAACAGAATATAAAGAGGGTGCAAAAAAATGTATACATATATTTTTTTTTGAAAAGAAAAAAATTATTGGAGGATATTGGGGAACAGTGTGTTTTTCCAGGACCCATCCGCTCCAGCAACTTTGTTAAGAGGTCGCGCTCTAATCAACTTTGCCATCTGGCCGCCACTCCGGTAGCTCAGTGGCATCTTGTTGTCTTCAATCTAGTTGTGGAGGTCACAGCTCACTGGCCCCTGTGGGAATCGAACCGGCAACCCTGTTGTTAAGAGCTCTCACTCCAACAAACTGAGCCATCAGGCTGCCCCTATATACACATTTTAAGAAAGGAAAACTGTATTAAAATTGTAATACTCATTATATACCCATAACAAAAGATGAATACAAGTCACGTTTGACTTCTGCAATTACAAGAGGGTCTCAAAGTGGTTACCATCAGCGTCCAGATACTTCTGATTATGGCGAACTATTGCTTGAGCAACGTTGACCAAATTTCCACTTGTATACAGTTTTTTAGAACTCCCGGTATTTCTAATATGGAGAACTTATAAAGAAGCTAAAATATATAAAATTTCCTACATACTAAAAAGTATAATAAACACCCAGTATGCCACTGACAAATCAATATGAGAAAGAAATGAATTACTAAAAATCATAAAAATACTGCTGAATTTTACTAGAAATAAGAGAAATGCAAATTAAAACCACAATGAAGTTCCACAACATACTTCTTAATGCTCCTCTTCTGCAAATGATCATTAAGTCTAAGTTTTTCCTTTAGCTCCTTTGTTTTGTTGCCTAATTTATATTCACCTTACCATCTACCAAGCCATCTGAATGAAAGAGTTCTTCACTTGGTGTAGTCACCACAGGTAACCTTCACCCCTAAAGGGTAAGAGTTTAAGTTAATATGATTTTCATCAGAAAAAAAGTATTTGGTAAGATTGCAAGTTTATGAAATTTTTCAAGATTTATTATCTGACCCATTATGTGGTTATATTTGGTGAATCATCTGTGAACACTTCAATATAATTTATAATCTGTAGTGGTTGTGTGTGTTGTTCTATAAAAATTAGGTCAAGCTGATTGATAGTGTTCAAATCTATGCTCTTGTTTATTCTTGGTCCAGTTGTTTCATGAAGTACTGAGAGAGCTATGTTAAAATCTCCAGCTGTTATTATGAACTTTTCTACGTCTCAACTTAGATTTGTCAGCTTTTATCTCACTATTTTTAGAGCTCTGGATAATATATATATATTATATATTTATATATATATATATATATATATATATATTTAGGATTGTTATATTTTCCAGGTGAATTGACTCTTTGTCATTAGGAAATATACTTTGTCTCTGATGATACTATATAGCCACATCAACTTTCTTCTGTTTATCTTTGTATAATAGATGTTTTCCTTATATTTTTACTTTCAGCTTTTTGTCTCTTTAAGACAGAATCAAATTGAGTCTTGCTTTTTTATTTAGTTTGATAACTTGTGCATTTTGGAGTGTGTTTAGTATGTTTACATTTAATTCAGTCATCATATGTTGGTTTTTGTTTCCTTTTTCTTCTATTTCTCTGTACATACATTTTGTATGAAATATTTTTTCTTTTGAATTATTTAAATATTTTTGTCATTCAATTTAGATTTTTCTGTTTCTATCCCAAGTATTGACAAAAGACATAATAACATTTGACCATTAAACGATGTATATCCCCTTTCAGACTGTGTCTACTCCTGCCTCCTACCTGCACAGCTGGCTTCCACTTCTCTTTTATCTGACCAACAAATTCAGTACTTCAGCAACCCACAGTTCCAGTCTTTACAGTTAAGCAAGACTATTCTTCATTTATAGTTCACCTTCCTCAGTTAAAAGACTGGGCTGTTTCTTTTTGGTTTACATTTATTTTCCTTAAGAAACAGATTTTTACTGCTCTTTACACAGTGCGTGAAAAGAATTAAGCCATATATTTTGTCCAGTTTCATAGATGTTTTCAGCCACAGGGGAAGAAGTCAAGTACCAGTTACTATGCTCAGGCTGGAAGAAAACAGTTCCAGAAACTACTTTACAAATGGATAATAATGATCAGCAGAAGAAGTTGTGACCTTACTCTAAATCCCAGACCTTCTTCACTGTAATTGTCTCTGGGGTCTGCCAGTGTTCCATGCAACATATGTTTTTGTCAAAGACAGTCTTATTCCATGGAGTGTGCTGCATTATAAAGAACAAATGGACAAATATCTTGCATCACAACCCGAATTTTCTGCAGACGCGCTTTATTGTTTCCAGGTCACATTCAAGAGTGACAGTCTAACCCAGTAAAGGGGTCAGGACAGGATGCCCAGATATGGGAAATGTTGTCCTTGAAATCAAAGGAGATCCACAATGTGTTATGTCTCTTTCATGTGCACATCTTGTCTCTCACTTTAGTTGACTATATAGTTCATCTGAATTTAACATATTATAAATATTATTGGGACTAAACTTTCCATCTTCGTATTTGTTCTTTATTTGTTCTGTCTCTCTTTCGGTGTTTTTTCCTTCTATCCTGATTGCTATTAGATAAATTAGTTGCACATTGTACTTTATCTCTTTTATTTTTATTTTATGCACACATTTTGTTTAATTTATTAGTATTTTATTGGTTGGTCACAGGATTAAAACATGCATGTTTTATTTATCCCATCTATGACGTGTGATCAAAAACTATGGTGAATGTTTAAATTAATATATATATATATATATATATATATATATATGTGTGTGTGTGTGTGTGTGTGTGTATACATATACATATGTTTTATATATATATATATATATATATATATATATATATATATATATATATATATATAAAACAGTAAAGACATATTGCCATTAATCCTCCTGAAAATACTTCCCCTCACTTCAAACACACTCATCCCATTATTCTGGACACTTTCTGAAGCAGTTCTGGAAGTCCTCTTTGTTGAGTATCTTTAGTTGCACTGTAGTGGCTGCCTTGATGCTCTGAATGAATTCAAAATGTTTACCTTTCATGGTCATTTTGACTTTGGGGAAGAACCAGAAGTCACACGGTGCCATATCTGGTGAATAAGGTGGATGAGGACACACTGAAATGTTTTTATTTGACAGAAATTGCCGTACCAGAAGCGATGTGTGATATGAAGCTTTTCCGTTGTGATCACAAAATACAGTGAATGCTGCTGCCGAGTGCCATCCATTGGAAAGGCAGGGATCTTCAACATGGGAAGTGGCATGTCAAACCTTAGTAACAGTGTGTGACACGTTTCAACTTGTTCAGTATAGTCAGGTGGTTGTGAGCTATGGTTGAGAGAAGGTTTTAAAGTGTGCTTTGAATCATCCTCCATCATGACAATGCTCTGTGTCTTACATCACTTCTGGTATGGCAATTTTTGTTGAATAAAGACATTACAGTTTATCCTCATCCATCTTATTCACCGGATCTGGCACCATGCGACTTCTGGCTCTTCCCTAAAGTCAAATGATTGAAGACATCAAGGTAACCATGACAGTGCAACTAAAGACACTCATGAAAGAGGACTTCCAGAACTGCTTCAAAAAGTGGCAAGAATGATGGAATAAGTGTATTTGAAGCAAGGAGGAGTATTTTGAGGGGAATTAATGGTAATGTGTCTTTTACTGTAATATATATTTTTTAATTTAAACATTCACTGTATTGTTTGATCACACTTCATACTTTGATATTATAACAATTAAATATAATGTAAAATATAAACCACTCATGGCCCATTACAATTTGTCATCTGCATCTTCTGTGACCCTGCTATTTTCTATTTTCTACTGATATCAAAAAAACTGTTTCCTTTTCAGCATTCCTAAAACCATCTCTGAGCTACAGAGAATAAATATGATAAGAATATTGCATTCTCCTCATCAATTCATCAGTTTAAAAATCGGTAAGAAGTACTTTTGAAAGTATTTTTAGAGATAGCTAAGCAGGTTCTACATAATATATTAATTCCAACATTCTCATATCTCTGGGCCATCATCTACTGTATGCCAGGGAGAAGTTGACATTTCAAGTTCATTAACTATAGGCCATCATTGAGTCCAAGTTCGATTTGTCTTTAGCAGATTATTAAAACTTATTCCCTGGGCTTTAGCCAAGATATTAAAATTCTAATCTCCAGTAACCACTTCCATATTAATACAGTAATCATAGTGAGCCTTGTATTTCACCCCCTTGGTATAACACCTTCAGTATATAATCCAATGTGTACTTCCTGCTGACAGTGTGGTGAGAGGATGCCATTTTTTTTAGTGTATAGTTATCACCTCCATGAGCTCTCCTTATAATTCCCATATGGAATATGTTGGGGGCCATAGACTGAATGTCTGTGTTCCCAGCAAATCCATGTATTGAAATACTAACAACCAATGTGATGGCATTAGGAAGGGGGGCTTTTGGGAGATGATTAGGTCATAAAGAAAGAGTCCTTATGAATGAGATTAGTGCCTTTGTAAAAGAGACTCCAAAGTCCTCCCTCCCCCCTTTCACCATGTGAAGACACAGTGAGAAAAAGTCAGTCTGCAACCCAGAACAAGCCTCCCAGTGAAACCCAAACGCACCGGCACACTGGTCTTAGATTTCCAGTCTCTAGAACTCTGAGAAATATGTTTCTGTTGTTTATAAGCCACACAGTGTATGGTACTTTGGCATAGCAGCCAGAATGGATGAAGACATTGGGTATCCAACTTAATTAATGGACACGAAGGGAACCTATGGTGGTAGGATGTATCCCAAGGAGAATAAACATCACCACTGCCCTGGGTGGAATACTTAAAAGATATAAGACAGACCAAAAAAGTTTCCCTCAGATAAGTTTGATGGATTTTCCTCCTCTAGTAATTGAATTTCAGGTAGATTTATGGTTATAATCTCTCTTTTATCAGTATCTATGCAGATGGTTTTATTCAATACTTCAGTGTTCTACTCCTTCTCCATTAAGTATAATTCCTTACCACAGAAAACCAGGGAAGGATGAGCATTTATTTTTCACTAAATCCATGTAATTTTCAGAGTAATTGCACATGTAAATTTTGGTCACCAACATGTCCACGTTCTAGATTAAAGAGGAGAAAGTAGAACATGAAAAATCATCTTCCTAATGTCTTACTGCTTAGACACAGAAATGGAATCCATTAGTTCTGTATATAACTCATTCCTGAGAACTCAGTTACATGCAACACTTTAGAGCAATAAAACTATGAAAATACAGTCTAGCTGGGCAACTATTTGTAGAGTTACCATTCTATTACTGTGGAAGAAGGAAAGAACTATCACTCAGCCACACACGCATATGGTAAATTTATAGAAATTATGGAAACAGTACATTCCAAAATCAGGAAACTAGTTTAATATTTATGTGGAGAGAGAAAAATAAGATTAGATACACATGTTGTTTTAAGCGTATTTAAATTTTATATCTTAAATGATATATTGGTATCCTATCACTGCTGTAATTACTACAAACTTAGCATGCTAAAACAACACAAATTGATTCCCTTATTGCTTTGGAGGTCAGAAGTACAGTTAAGGTATTAGTAGTGCTATGTTTATTCTAGAGGCTTCAGAGGGATAATTTGTTTCCTTCTTTGTTCCAGGTTCTAGATGCCACCTGCATTTCTTGGTTCTTTGCCCTTCATTTTTACTCTAAGTGCATCAGTCCAGCCTCTGCTTTTATTGTCCCATCTTGTTTTGCTTTTGATATCTTTACCTCCCTTTTTTAGGGACTATTATGATTATTTTGAACCCATGTGGATAATCCAGGACAACTGTCCATCTCAAGATGTTTAGAAATTGGTGGAGTAGGTAAATACTGTGCTTGCCTCATTTTACAATCACATCAAAATTACAAATAAACTACAGAACAGTCATCATTGAAAATCCTGAAGTCTACCTGAACAGAACACCTATAACTAAGGATAGATAAAAGAAACTACACGGAGACATGTAGGAGAGGTGGAGATGTGGAACAGGATGGTAACACACTTATGTGTGCCAGTTAAAAATATGGAGGTATAGCTCAACTGCAGAGGTCCCATCTGAGGACCAAGAGGTCTCAGTCCCACACCAGGCTCTACAGCCCAGGGTTCCAGTGCCAGAGAGAGAAGCTGCAAAACTTCTGGCTGTGAAAACCAGTGAAGATTGTGACTCAGAGAGATGAAGGGGAGCTGGAGTCCCAAGCACTGCATTTAAAGGGCTGGCACACAGAATTATGCCCCGACAGACTTAATCCTTCTGAGCTCCAATGCTGGGACAGCAGATCAAAAAGTGCCAGGGAGATATGGAAAGCAATTGAATTGTCTGGCTTCAGGGAGAGGGCTGGAGAGGGTGCCTTCTCCTAGTCAGAATTGCTGGCAGAAGCCATTGTTCTTTTGTTGAAGCCTCCCCACACTCAGAATGCAGACACTGGCAGATGTCACAACTGAGTCTTAATAAACCTGACTAACAAACCCTTTGGTCCACCCTGATGATTCCCTGAGACCCTGCCCCACCCCATGTGCTGGTCCACCCAAGCAGCTTCTACTGGATTTTCCATATAAACAGCATGTCAGGCTGTGGACTTTCCTAAAATCTCTCAAAGGTTCAATTCCCAAACAAGCAGAATCTGGCCTGTGCTTGCCCCATACCTCCTGCTGAGCAGCCCCAAGACCAGCACTAGCAGCAGCTGGCCTTGGTTTGTAGCTTAGCCTGTCCCAGGTATCTCCAAACCAAGCACAAGTGGCAACCATGGGCAGAACAGTTTGCAGGTCATACCAAGTGGCCCCTGCAGGACATAGACAGCACTGAACTTGGCCTACAACAGAGCCCCTCCCAACAGTCCCCAAAACCAACACAACTGGTGGTCAGCTTCAGAACACACTAGAGAACCACCCAACAAGCTCTCCAAAACAAACACCCTAAAGGCAGACTAGCCAGGCACCATAGCCTTGTTAAAGCAAATCCTGCTCCCTCCAGAGGGTCAGCCCCTGCACAGCAGTTCCTCTACTGCACTCACAGCCAGTCCTCACAACCAATTAGCCTTAGGATCAATACCTCTCATTGATGTGCAAACAGCAACAAAGGCTTAACTACAGCAAGAGGGCACACACAACTAACACAAGAAACACAATTGCAATTCCTGATTCAGTTAACAAGGGAGACTGTGCCACTGAGACCACAGGGCACCTAATACGTAAGTCCACTCTACTAAGACCAGGCGACATAGCACCCCTACCTAATACACAGAAACTAACACAGGGAGGCAGCCAAAATGGGGATGCAAAGAAATATGTCCCAAATGAAAGAACAGAACAAAGTTCCAGAAATAGAACTAAACAAAATCGAGACAAGCAATTTACTAGATGCAGAGTTCAAAACACTGGTTATAAGGATGCTCAATGATCTCAGTGAGAACTTCAACAAAGATTAAAGAAACATAAAAATGGAGATAGAAAACAAAACAAAACAAACAAACAAAAAACAGTCAGAAATGAAGCATACAATAACAGAAATGATGACTACATTAGAGGGAATCAACAGTAGATTAGATGAAGCAGAGGATAGAATCAATGATTGGGAAGATAAGATACTAGAAGACACCCAATCAGAACAGCAAAAAGAAAAGAAAGGAATAAAAAAAAAAGTGGGGGGAGCGGGTAGTGTATGAGGCTTCTGGGACACCATCATGCATACCAACATTTGAATTATAGGTGTACCAGGAGAAGAGAGAGAGCAAAGAATCAAAAAACTATTTGAAGAAATCATAACTGAAACTTCCCTAGCCTATACTGGAATTAGAAATACAAGTCCAGGAAGTGCAGACAGTCCCAAACAAATGGGCCCACAAGAAGACACATTGCAATTAAAATGCCAAAGGTTAAAGACAAAGAGAGAATTTAAAAGCAACAATAGAGAAGCAATTAGGTATCTACAAAAGAGCTCTATAAGACTGTCACCTGACTTCTCAACAGAAACTTTGCAGGCCAGAAGGGATTAGCACAGAATATTCAAAATGATGAAAAGCAAAGACCTACAACCAAGATTACTGTACCCAGCAAAGCTATGATTTAGAATCAAAATGCAGACAATTTTCCAGATAAGAAAAAGCTAAAGGAGTTCATCACCACTAAACCAGTATTACAAGAAATGTTAAAGGGCCTTCTTTAAGAAGAAAAAGAAAAAGATTTATATATATATATATATATATATATATATATATATATATATATATATGAATAATATATTGGTAATCATTAAACATCTGTCTATACATATTTACATTTATGTAAAGTATTAAATGCTCCAATCAAAAACATAAGGTGGAAGAATAGAAAATAGAAATGAAAAAAAGAAAAAACACAAAACAAAACATATGCTACCTATAAGAGATTCACTGCAGATCGAAAGACACAAAGACTGAAATTAAAGGGAAGGAAACATATAGTTCATGAAAATGGAAACAAACAAACAAAAAATCTGAAGTAGCAAAACTTATACCAGGCAGAATAGACTTTAAAACATAGACTATAACAAGACACAAAGAATGACCCAGTAATTCCACTTCAGGGTATCTAGCCAAGGAAACCTAAAACATTACTTCAAAGGGACATGTGCATCCATATGTTCATTGTAGCATTATTTACAACAGACCAGAAATGGAGTCAACCTGGGTGTCCTGCAGTGGATAAATGGATAAAGAAGAGGCGAAACATATACACAATGGATTACTCAACCATAAAAAAGAATGAAATTTTGCCATCTGCAACAACATGGAAGGACCTAGAGAGTATTGTGCTGAGTGTAGTAAGTCAGACAAAGACAAATGCCATATGATTTCACTTATATGTGGAATCTAGATAACAGCATAGATGAACAAAGAAAACAGAAACGACCTCATAGATACAGAAAGCATTTTGATGGTTGCCAGACTGGGAGTTTGGGTGATGGGATTAAGAAGTAAAAATTAGTAGTTACAAAACAGTCATGGGGATGTAGAGTATAGCATAGGGAATATAGTTGATAGTATTGTAATAACTATGTATGGTATCATATGGGTACCGGATTTATCGGGGTGATCACTTCGTAAGTTATACAAACATGTAATCACTGTGTTGTACAACTGAAACTATATAATATTGTGCAGCAACTGTAATTCAAAAATAAAAATACATATATTAAAAAATGTTTAACTTAATTTCATCTGTAAAGTCCTTTTATATTATGTAAGATAAATATTCACATGGGAATTAGTACATAGATACCTTTAGGGGGCCATTTTTTCAGCCTATCACAAGTGGCATGGTATATATATATATATGCATTATATATATATATATATATATATATATATATATATATATATACACACATGTGCATTATATATATATATATACACACACACATATATATATTATATCATATTATATGTACATTATACATATTTAATGTACCTCCATTATAATGTAACAATGAAGATGCATTTAATAGAAAATCTGAATAGGCAGATTTACAAATCAATAAATCTTTGAAAGAATCCTAAAAAAGGATAGGAAAGAAAATGGAAGCTGGCATAGCAACATCAACCATACTAGCGTCCAATTAATGCCATCAGATGTACTGGAGTATGTAAAAAATATAGCTAATTTTACAACTCGTTTCATTAGTATGCTAAATTTTAATATAAACAGAATAAATGTGATGGAATATCATACAAATCCCATCATTAGCTTATAGGGAATTATCTAAAAAATATTCGAAGCAAATATAAAGAATGAAACCACAAACTTCATTTTCAAGGGAAGTAGGAGACCTGAAAATATGCAAGCCTTAAAAATAGGTGTGAGGGAAATTTGCTTGAATCTTAAACGAACTTTAGGTGTTTGGAATAAACCACACTTTGTCATGATGTAGTATCCTTTTTAAAAATATTGCTTTATGTTACTTGCTAACATTTAATTAGGGATATTATATCCGTGTTCTTGAGTAATATTGAGCTCTAATTGTCTTTCTTTACTGTGTCTTGATTTGCAAAGCAAGGAATGCTGACCTTAAACAAACAAACAAACAAACAAAAAATGAGGGGGCACTTTTTCCTCCCTTAATTTCTGGAAAGATTCTGGGTAGAATTGGTATTATTTCTTATTTCAATGTGTGTTGGAATCACAGAGGGAAGACAATGTAAAGACATACAAGAAGAATGCCACATGTCAATGGGGATTTGGTGTGATGCTTCTACAAGCCAAACAACAGCAAAAATTTCCAGCAATCCAGTGGAAGGTAGGAAGAGGCAAGGAAGGATCCCATTACAGATTTCAGAGGGATCATGGTTTTGCATATACCTTGATTTTGTACTTTTAGCCTCCAAAACAGCAAGAAAATAAATTTGTGTTACTTTGAGTCACCAAGTTTATGGTACTGTACAACAGCCCTAAAAACTAATACAGACAGCAAATGAAAAAAACAAACAAACAAACAAAAAAACATATAAAATAAAAAACAAAACAAACAAAAAAAGAAACGTGCAACTCATACTAAGGACAAAATAATAAGTTCTCCAATATACAGAGAAATTTTCCAAATCGAAAGAAAGAAAAGTAGCAACATGTGTAAAAGTGGTTTACAAATAATAATCCAAAGATGAAGTAGAGATATTTCTTAATTATACAAAATAATATGATCAATTTCATTCACAGTAGGAGAAATGCATAATGGAATTGAATTACCATCCCATTTTTACTTTTCACATTGGCAAGGAACACAACATATTATAGCAGTCCTTATTAATGAGAGTAGAGGGAAACAGGCATGCTCATGTATTTTTGAATGAATTTTAAATAATACAAATCTACAGATAATATCTACAGTAACCTTTGTCCTCCCCCCAAAAGAATCCCATTACTTTGATCAAGTAATCCCACTTCCCAAAATTTATTCCAGCTCTTCTTACACAGGTACAAATGAGTTATTTGCAGATTCATTATTATAATTTTATGATTGCAAAATATTAGAAATTATTTTAATGTCCATCAATAGAAGTCTGCTTTAACAAGACTATACATTTTTTTTTTTCTTGCAAACGTGTAACATTCTGAAGGATAGACCATATATTGGGACATAAAATTAACCTCAGCACTTAAGAAGATTGAAATCATACCAAGCATATTCTCTGATAACAACGCTTTGAAATTGGATATCAACTGCAAAAATAAATCAGGAAAAAACACAAATACATGGAGATTAAACAACATACTTTTAAAGAATGACCGGGTCAAAGAAGAAATTAGAGGAGAGATCGAAAGATACATAGAAACAAATGACAATGAAAACACATCCTACCAAAATTTTTGGGATGCAGCAAAAGCAGTTTTAAGAGGGAAATTTATATCATTACAGGCTTATCTCAAGAAACAAGAAAGAGCCCAAATAAATAAACTCACGTTATACCTTAAAGAACTAGAAAAAGAAGAACAAATGAAACCCACGGTCAGCAGAAGAAAGGAAATAATAAAAATCAGAGCAGTACTAAATGAAATAGAGAACAAAAAGACAATAGAAAAGATTAATGTGACAAAGAGCTGGTTCTTAGAAAAGTTTAACAAAATTGGCAAACCTTTGATAGACTCACTAAGACAAAAGGGAAAAGACACTAATAAACAAAATCAGAAATGAAAGAAGGTAAGTTATCACGGATGCCACAGAAATACAAAGGATCATCCAAGAATACTATGAAGGACTATATGCCACCAAATTCAATAACCTATAAGAAATGGACAAGTTCTTAGAAACATATAGCCTTCCTCCTAGACTGAACCATGAAGAACTGGAAAATCTGAACAGACCGGTCACCAGTAACGAAATTGAATCAGTCATCCAAAACCTTCCCAAAAGCAAAAGTCTGGGACCAGATGTCTTCAATAGTGAATTCTACAAAACCTTCAAAGAGGAGTTAATACCAGTCCTGCTCAAATTCTTCCAGAAAATTGAAGAAGAGACAGTACTCCCTAACTCATTTTATGAGGCTAACATTACCATGATATTAAAACCTGGTAAGGATAACACAAAAAGAAAACTGCAGACCAATATATCTGATGAATACAGATGCAAAAATCCTTAACAAAATTCTAGCAAATCGAATGCAGCAATACATTAAAAAGATTATTCATCATGACAAAGTGGGGTTTATCCCAGGAGCACAAGGATGGTTCAACATCTGCAAATCCATCAATGTGATATATCACATAAACAAAATAAAGGACAAAAATCATATGATTATATCAATCAATGAAGAAAAACCATTTGACAAAATACAACATCCATTTATGTTTAAAACACTGAATAAAATAGGTATAGAAGGAAAATACCTTAACACAATAAAGGCAATATATGACAAACCGTCAGCTAATCTCATAATTAACAGTGAAAAACTGAAGCCCTTTGCTCTACGTTCTGGAACACGACAGGGCTGTCCCCTATCACCTCAGCTTTTCAACATAGTGTTGGAAGTTCTTGCCAGAGCAATCAGGCAAGAGAAAGAGATAAAAGGCATCCAAATTGGGAATGAAGAAGTTAAATTGTCACTCTTTGCAAATGACATGATGCTATGCATAGAAAACCCTAAAGACTCCACTAAAAAGCTATTAGAAGCAGTCAACAAATACAGTAAAGTTGCCAGGTTACAAAATCAACATACAAAGGTCCCTTGCATTACTATATACTAACAATGAAATCTTAGGAAAATAAATTAAAACAAACAAACAAGCAAACAAAAACAATTCCTTTTGCAATTGCAGCAAAAAGAACAAAATATCAAAGCATAAACTTAACCATGAATGTGAAAGATCTAAATGCTGAGAACTATAAGACATTTTTAAAAGAAACTGAAGAAGACACAAAGAAATTGAAAGACATTTCATGCTCATGGATTGGAAGAATCAACATAGTTAAAATGGCCATATTATCCAAAGCAATATACAGTTTTAAGGAGATCCCCATCAAAATCCCAAAGGCATTTTTTAAAGAAATAGAACAAAAAATCATCAGATTTGTTTAGAACCACAAACGACCCCAAATAGACAAAATAATCTTAAGAAAAGAGCAATGCTGGAGGTATCACATACCCTGACTTTAGCTTGTACTTCAGGGCAACTATAATCAAAACAGCATGGTGTTGGCAGAAAAACACACACATAGACCAATGGAAAAGAATTGAGAACCCAGAAATAAAACCACATAAATATGGACAGATAATTTTTGACAAAGAAGGAAAAAATTTACAATGGAGAAAAGACAGCCTCTTCAATAAATGGTGCTGGCAGAATTGGAAAGCTAAGTGCAAAAGAATGAAACTGGACTGCTATCTGTCACCATGTACCAAAATTAATATTAAATGGATCAAAGACTTAAGCATAAGACCTGACACAATAAACTGCATAGAAGAAAACATAGGTACTAAACTTACGGACCTTGGGTTCAAAGAGTATTTTATGAATTTGACTCCAAAGGCAAGGGAAGTAAAAGCTAAAATAAACAAATGGAACTATATGAAACTTAAAAGCTTCTGCACAGCAAAAGAAACCATCGACAAAATAAAGAGGCAACCAACTGAAAGGGAGAATATTTTTGCAAACAGTGCCTCCGATAACGGGCTAATATCCAAAATATACAAGGAACTCATGAAACTCAACAACAAAAAAACAAACAACCCAATTGAAAAATGGGCAGAGGACCTGAAGAGACATTTCTCCAAAGAGGACATACAAATGGCAAATAGACATATGAAAAAATGCTCAACATCACTAATCATCAGAGAAATGCAAATAAAAACCACAGTGAGATATCACCTCACCCCAGTTGGAATGGCTATCATCAACAAGACAAATAGTAACAAGTGTTGGAGAGGCTGTGGAGAAAAATGAACCCTCATACACTGTTGGTGGGAACACACATTGGTGCAGCCGGCATGGAAGGCGGTCTTCAGGTTCCTCAAAAAATGAAGAGTAGAATTACCATATGTCCCAGCAATCCCTCTCCTGGGTATCTACCCAAAAAATCTGAAAACATGTATACATAAAGACAAGTGTGCTCCAATGTTCATTGCAGATTTATTTACGGTGGCCAAGACATGGAAACAATCAAAGTGTCCTTCGATAGCTGAATGGATAAAGAAGTTGTGGTGTATATACACAATGGAATACTATTTGGCAGTAAGAAAAGATGAAATAGGATCATTGTGACAACTTGGATGGATCTTGAGATTATAATGCTGAGAGAAGTAAGTCAGAAAGAAAAAGAAGAGAACCATATGATTTCACTGATATGTGATATATAAACCAAAAACAACAAAATAGCAAGACAAATAAATGAGAAACAAAAACTCATAGGCACAGACAATAGTTTAGTGGTTACTAGAGGTTAAGGAGACAGGGAGGTGGTAGATGAGGGTAAAGGGGATCAAATACATGGTGATGGAAGGAGAACTGACTCTGTGTGGTGAACACACAATGGGATTTATAGATTATGTAATACAGAATTGTACACCTGAAATCTATGTAACTTTACTAACAATTGTCATCCCAATAAACTTTAATTAAAAAAAATATGGAAATGAGAAACAGATTAGTGATTGACAGGAGTTAAGTCAGGTGTGGAGGTGGGAGAGTGGTGGGTGCAATGTGAGGATCCTTGTAAAGGAAAGTCTATGATATTGCGATCTACAGTTTTCCTAAATGTTATTGGAAGAAACTGCGTAAAGGATACACGGGATCTCTCTGTACTATTTCTTGCAACTGCATGTGAATCTACAATTACTCAAAATAAGAAGTTCAATTTTAATAAAATTGTGTGGTAAAACCTTCCCTTCCACTATCTTTACTCTTAGTTGTTTCAGAAGGGATGATAACATATGCTTAGTTAACCATCATTAACTAGAAACCTAGCATGTTTATTTCTTCAAAATCCACAGAATTTTTTTACTGGTTTTAGAAAAATGTATGCTGTGTTAAAATAATACTTAAATATGCAAAATTGATATTTGGAAAATTTATCATAATTGAATATGCAGAGAGCATTTAAAAAATCCCAAAGTAAAGTTTTTGAATACAAATTTTCAGTCAGTCTTGCCAATTTTGGCCCACTGAATTGAATTGCTTTTAAATTCAGCTTTTGTGTGGTTTAGTCTAGACTGCAGTCCAAATTGAATCAATCCCAACGAACTTCATAACTGAGATAATGTTTTTCATGGCTTGATTTTAAAGAATTGTTCCCTGCATTTAAATTAAAATTCTATAGATCTTCACTAGAAATTACAGTGTTAAACACATCCAACTCCTTTTCATTCTTAATGATATGGCAACACAAACACATCTCAATAAAATGTGTAGATGATGTTAGAAATGTATTTTCTCTGCATTCTCAGTAACTAGAAAATTATCTTCATGATATACAAGTTAGATAAATTTTCAAAATGAGAATACATTTATTCTAAAACTAACAGATAGTACTGTGTTTCCCCGAAAATAAGAGCTAGCCGGACAATCAGCTCTAATGTGTCTTTTGAGCAAAAATTAATATAAGACCCAGTCTTATTTTAATATAATGTAAGACTGGGCCTTATACAATATAATATAAGCCTGGGTCTTTAATATAATATAATATAATATAATATAATATAATATAATATAATATAATATAATATAATATAATACTTATATAATATAATACAAGAGCCGGTCTTATTTAATTTTTGCTCCAAAAAACGCATTAGAGCTAATTGTCCAGCTAGGTCTTATTTTTGGGGAAACATGGCAGCAAAAATTTTCCTGAACTCCTATGTCGCAGTCTCCCGTTTTTTTCCGTGCTTTTTATTTAGGTTCCAACACTACATCTGAAATTATTTATGGAATATTTTCCCAGTAATGACTATTTTCTCAAATGTTCTTTCATTCAATTCTAAACTTAAACATTTAAAAGAAATAAAGAGTTCCAGTAACTAAGTCAACTCCTATAACACATGGCAATTTGAAACTATTGAAGCATTTTGTAAAGCTTCCTCTTTCAAAATATTCAATATTTAGGGATTATAAAGATTTATTTAACTTTATTGTAATACTTCAGATTTATTAGTATCATTTTAAAAGAAGAACAGTATTAATCTTATATCTATCAACTAAAACAGTATAAAATATATTTAATCAATATAAAGGCCATAAGGAGGCATATGCTGAATGAGAGGGACAAAGAAATGGAGAACAAGAACCATAAACAATTTTGAGGTCGGGCCATGAAAATCTATAACCTAAGTCATTGAGGGATAATAAACAAGTGATAGGTATTTAAAAATCTTACGTATCTTGAATTTAAAATAAAGATATAAACAAATAACCACTTATATAAAGAAAAATAATTTAATTTAGGCCGATTGTAAATACAAAGGGTTGAATGCCAGTTGAAGAATATATGTCAAAATCAGTAAAACAAGGTATGGCGGGTACTTCAAAATAGGCACCTAATAATTCTCACTCCTAGTGTTCAAGCCATCGTGTAATGCTTTGTTCTTGAATGTAAACAGGGCCCAGTAACTCACTTTTCTTTTTTTCTTTTTAATTAAAGTTTATTGGGGTGACAATTGTTAGCAAAGTTACATATACTTCAGGTGTACAATTCTGTAATGCATCATCTATATATAAAATTGTGTCTTCACCATCCAGAGCCAGTTCTCTTTCCATCACCATATATTTGAACCCTTTTACCCTCATCTACCACCCCTGTCCCCCCTTACCCTCTGGTAACCACTAAACTATTGTCTGTGTTTATGAGTTTTATTTCCTCATTTGTTTTTCTTGTTCTTTTGTTGTTTTCAGTTTTATATCGTAACTCACTTTTTAATAATAAAATATGGAAGAAGTCATATTATTTTTGAGATTATGACCAAAAACGACAATGGTTTTCATCGTACATGCCCTCTCTTGCTTGATTAGTCTACTGAAGCAAGCTGCCATATTGTAAACTGCCCTGTGAATAAGTCAAGCTAACAAGGAACTGAGAGTCACTGAACAACGTGACACAAAGAACTGAATCCTGCCAACAACTCCATTATGGGGCTGAGAAGCAGACCATCCCCAGTAAGGCATTCAGAATGTTCTGTGGCCACTGCTAGCAGCTTGACTTCACTTTCTTCAGAGACTTTGAGCCTGCTAAGTTATGCAGGATTTATGATCCACAGAAACTCTGAGATGAATTTGTTGTTTTAAGCCATTAAGTGGTTTAACATCTATAGATAACAAATATACACAGATAAAACAATACCACAAAGGAAAATAATAACTTTAAATATATTTATATATATTTATGTGAAAGTAAAAAGATAAATGAATCAGTGAACTAAAATTTTCAAATCAAAAGTTGACAAAAGCAAAGAGTAAACAAAAAGGCAGGTAGAAATGCAATAATAAAGATATTATTAGATGTAAGTGAAATAAATGGTAACAAAAATAATAATAATAAACCTAAAAGCTGGTACTTTGAAATATATTAGTAATCTAAATGCTCTAAAAGGAATAGTCAGGAAAAATAGGTGTTTCAAATAAAAAAGCAGAACAAAAGGGGGAAAATAAATAGTCATAACACATTAAAATATGATAAATGAGTATTATAAATATTAATATCCAAATAAATTTGAAAAGTTATACAAGATGCATGAATGTACTGAAAAACACAAATGCTTAATTGATAAAAAAAAAAAAGAAAACTTGAGTAATCTCATAAACATTAGAGAAACTGGAGTAATGTACAAAAGTCTCCAGTTCCAGGCAATACTAAAAATGTGTTTTATCAGTTTTGAGGAATGGTACTTTGAGGGTTAGTACTAATGTGTTACACAAGTGGTTCTGAAACAGAACATGGTGAGAGTTACTTAAATAATTTTATGGTCATACGACTAACTTCATTCCAAAACTGGATAAGCAGACTACAATTAAAGATAATGTATGTCATTTAAAAATTCATTAATTATTGATTACTAATTAACAATCATTATATTCATATAATAATATTCATATAGTCATTATATCAAATATTAATTATTATTTATAACTTGCTAGTTATAATTATAGTATTGATTACATTACTTATTGAAATATATTAATACAATCTAATTACTATTAATATAATTATTAGTTAATGTATGTTGTTTTAAAATGTAATAGTTAAAGTACATTATGTTTTTATCCCCCGCAAGGCCATACTTCTTCGATCATTCATTTCCTTTCTTGGCTTTTTTACATAAAGTACATTTTCAAATGAAAGTTTTTATTAAATTTCTCCCCCCCAAAAAAATAAGAAAGGTATTACTGAAAAGCAATGCGAATGTTACATGGATTTTTTTTTTTAATATGTTTTGTGAGTCTTTGTTTCTTGTTTGTCTTGTTTCTTTGTTGCTTTCAGTTTTATATCCCACATATCAGTGAAATCATATGGTTCTTGACATTTTCTGTGTGACTCACTTTGCTTAGCATAATAATCTTAAGATGCATCCATTTTGTCACAAATGGCACTATTTCATCTTTTCTTAAGGCAGAGCAGTAGTCCATTCTGTATATATAAGTTCGGACAATTAAGTTTGCAAACTCATCCTAGAAAAAGTGCTGCATACCACTTGCTCAACATCACTACAGTCACCTTCGAAGTATTCCCCTTAGGAAGTTATCCACTGATGCCAGAGCCTAGTCCACCCTTCAAAGCAATTTGGGAACTCTTTTTCTGGAATGGCCATCGGAGCTCTCATCATACTACACTTGATATTCTGAATTTCATCAAAATGTCTTCCTTTTAATATTTCTTTTATCTTCAGGTAAAGAAAGAAGTCATTGGGGGCCAAATCAGGTGGGTAGAGAGTGTATTCCAATAGTTATTTGTTTACTAGCTGAAAACTCCCTCACAGACAGTGCTGTGTGAGCTGGTGTGTTGTCCTGATGCAACAGCCATGAATTGTTGGTGAAAAGTTCAGGTCGTCTAATTTTTTCACGCAGCTTTTTCAGCACTTCCAAATAGTAACCTTGGTTAACTGTTTATCCAGTTGATAAAATTCATAATGAATAATCCTTCTGATATTAAAAAAAAAAGATTAGCAACATCATTGCAACAAGTTTGCGAACTTAATTGTCAGACCTTGCATACCACATCCTTTTCATCCAATCATGTATGGAAGGACACTTTGGTTGTTCCATGTCTTGGCCACTGTAAATAGAACTGCAATGAATATCAGAGCACATATATCTTTAGATAAATGTTTCAGATTTTTTGGGTAAATACCCAGGAGAGGGATTGTTGGGTCATATGGTGATTTTATTCTTAAGTTTTTGCCTTCCATAGCGGATGCACCAACCTGTATTCCCACCAACAGTGTATGAAGTTTCCTTTTTCTCCACAGCCTTTCAGAAACTTGTCATTTGTCATGTTGATGATAGCCATTCTAACTGGTGTGAGGTGATATCTCATTGTGGTTTTTATTTGCATTTCTCTGGTGATTAGTGATGGTGAAAATTTTTTCATATGTCTATTGGCCATCTGCATGTCTTCTTTGGAGAAGTGTCTATTCAGGTCCTCTGCCTATTTTTTAATTGGATTTTGTTGTTGTTGTTGAGTTTTATAAGTTCCTTGCATATTTTGGATATTAGCCCCTTATCAGAGGTGTTGTTTGCAAATATCTTCTCCCACTCAATTGGTTGCCTCATTATTTTGTCAATGGTTTCTATTGCTGTGTAGAAGCTTTTTAGTTTGATGTAGTCCCATTCATTTATTTCAGCTTTTACTTCCCTTGCCTTAGAGGCCAAATTCATAAAAACCTCTTTGAACCCCAGGTCCATAAATTTATTAACTGTTTTCTTCTATGCAGTTTATTGTTTCAGGTCTTATGTTTAGGTCTTTGATCCATTTTGAGTTAATTTTGGTACAGGGTGAAAGATAGCAGAGACAATAGTTTAGTGGTTACCAGAGGTTAAGGGGGGAGGGAGGTGCTAGATGAGGGTAAACCCGGTCAAATACATGGTGATGGAAGGAGAACTGACTCTGGGTGATGAACACACAATGTGAAATATAGTTGTTGCACGTATAACAGAATTGTACACTTGAAACCTATGTAATTTTGCTGACCATTGTAACTCCAATAAATTTTAGTAATAATAACAAAAAACTTTTATTTTCGTTTTTAATTTTTCCCAGTCTTTCATTTCTGGTCCCTGGATTTTCCTAAATAAATAATTTAAATAATCTATATGCAAGACTTTAGCTCATGCTTTGAGTTTTGGGCAGAACCCAGGAATAGACCCAGAGCAAATGTTAGAGACAGGTTTACAATTTACTGACTATATTAGTAACAGAAATTAATCCTCTACTTAAATAACTCATATTTATAAACCCAGAAATGCCTGTCTCTCTTTTTAACAATGTTTCATCTGTTTTGTGCTAGATTTGTCAAATACAAATAAATTCCTTCAGTCTTTGGCGTCCCACTTAATTACTACAGTATCTATGAATGGAATGACATTATGCCTATTTGCTCAAGTCCACAAAGTTTTGGGAGCTGTTCTTTACAGGAAAGATGTTTTTTGACTTACCAATTTGTGCTGTAAACTGTTGCTGCAAATTAAAAGTATCAAAATGCTAGCCTTACACTTACTATTATATTTAAGATAAAACTAGGTAAATTAAAAATGATTCAGAAAGTGTAACAGCAATAGTTAAAGTGGAACACAGAATAAAGGCAATGATTTTATATTTTATATCTCTAAGACAATAAAGATTGGTTAAGGTCTACTTTCTCTGTATTCAATAACAATCCTTTATACCTAAGGTTAATGTAATTCAGTTTTTATAAAAGTTTTACTACTAGGTGTGTGATTTCATTAAGCTTTACTGGGGTATAGACTGAGTTCTGTTTTATGATTAATAATGAAAGCTCCTTGCTCTCAAATTTAAACTAAAACATTTTTTACAAAATTATTATTCTGCAAGAGTGAGTTTCAACAGACAAATAATCTAAAGATCATCTTTAACTGGTGAGAAAATATAAGTTAAAATATGTTATTAATGGAAGGCAATTAATACTAAATCTTCAGTGCTTATAATTACATAGTGCTAAATAAAGTATGTTAATATTTTATGTTTTCTTATCAGATATCAAAAGCCACGTAGTATTATACATTCTTAGTAAAATGTGAAAAAGATTTGTAGCATATCAAATTTAATAATAGAATATTAATTGAACTGCATAACTTCTCCAACTTTTAATGAAAAATCCCATTTGACTCATTTTACAAATGAAACAGATGAATCATTTCCAAAATTCAAAAAACTATTGAAACAGAAGCACATGTCAGGTAAATGATTTTGCATACTAATTATAATATGGAAAATATGAAAACATGAAGAAAACTATCAAGGCTCAAAGAATCTAGCATATAAACTAAAGGGAATTCTGTCACATATATAAGGTATTTTGTCACATGTGCCAAATTAATGTGAATCCAATAAACCTAGAGTAAATTGAAGAATATCCTGAACTAGCAAATACAGCAAAAGCGCTACAGTTCTCTAGACCCAAGACAGAATTATCATTTACATAATGGGGGACTGAGTCAATAGCAAGGGACATTTTGATTTCTCAGAGAATGTGAAGAAAAATAAGGTAAAGGAAGGGTACACAGCAAAATAGAAAACAACAGCATCCATAAAATAGATTGTGCATTGATCATGGGAATTTCAATTACCGGGAAAATGTCTTGCAAATAGCCTTGAAGTCAATAAAGTAGAATGTATAGTCTTAGGAGGAATGCTGGATTATTTTCAAACACTATTTGTTATGAAGCCTCAATAGCAAAGTATAAAAAAAGAGCTCTTGGAGAGAAAGAAACCTGCTGAACAAAATAAGTCACCAGGAAATTCCTAGAGTCTGATGATCTCTGGAATTTAAAATAATTTCTGTTTCTACTGAAGTAGACAATGGTTGCTGTTTTTTAATAAACTATATATCCTATCACACAGCTTTAATTCTTAGTCTTCCCCTACACAGAAATCTTCAAATTTTGCTTTATTTTAATTCAACAGTTGTTTTCATGCCTCAAACTCAACAATCTTAAATAACATGACCCATGCCTTCGGATAATTTTTTCTCTGAATTAATTGCCCACAATTCTCCTAAGCCTAAATATGGTGATCATAATTCAAATATATTTTTGAAACATCAGTCTACTTAGAGAATTTACATGTTTTTTTTCATTTTAAAGTGTATTCATATGACAAGACTAACAATGTTTTACTTCTTAATTTATTTTTTATTAAATTTATTGGGGCAGCATTGGTTAATAAAATTATACAGGTTTTAAGTGGATAATTCTAAAATACATCATCCAGTGGTGCAATTGGTTAGCGAGTGGTCTCACATAATGTTTTATTTTTTTAAATGCTACTTAATGTAATTTAAATGCTAAAAAATTACATGGCAAATCTAAAACTAAGTATCTAACATGCATTAGTGTGATCATAAAACCATTAGAGCTTTTTTAACAGCCACAGCTTATGTACTATTCAGGTAAAAACAACCCTCATACACCCATGTATAAACATGTATTTCACTTCATTCTCAGTAAAGAAAATGTAAAATTTTTATTTCCGTAACCTTGCCTTTCAAAATCTAATATGAATTTGGATTATCATTGTAAGCAAAGATAAATGGTGAAAATAACCGTAAGAAGAAGAACATAAGGTTATTCATAACTAAATTTTAAACACTGAATTCCTGTGACATAACAATATTGTATTACACATGTAAGAACATTTTTATGATTCTTTATATAATATACTCAAATCAAATTAACTGCACAATGATGAATTTAGTGAAAATCAAATTTTTTCTTTAACTGAATTGCTTGTCATCTTAGTATAAATGACTGGTCTGCAATTAAACAGTAAATAAATTTTGCCTACTATTGGTATTAAAATCTACAAATGTAATTACATATTTGAACACTGATCATTACATGTAAATCATATGTAAATAATATTTTGAATGCTAAGAGATACATGTACTAACATTCCCACTTATTGAACACTTTCTAATTTTGAGTAGACACTAATCTATGTTGTAGAATACTCATTGTTACTGATTACTGATATTTTTTGAATATTCTAAATACTAATCTAAGAATTTTAGTGGAGATTCAGTAAAAAATAGATTCAAACCAAAATTTAGAAAGAAAATTTAAGTTGGGATTTGATGAAAATCAGATATGGAATGATTTTTGTTTTTAAAAGTAAAAAAGTCTATACTGGACATTTCTTAACTAAAGACTAGAAAACATTTTTATAAATGACATTTATCTCCAAAGAAATACCATTGCACATTTACCTACAAGATGGCACTTAACGAGCATATGTTCCAAATAATTGAGCTCTTAAGTCTAGGATGGCATCTGTTTCAGGCTGATTCAAGGAGATAGCAATTAAAGGGCTGCTTGGACTGACATCTGTTGTCCTTCTAATGAAGAACCTATCTAACTGTACAACTAAGAGACAGGTGCACTCACATTCCTTTTTTGCTCTATTTTCTCTTTGTTATTGGTTTTCTTATTTTCTCTTCCTCTTTGTTGTTTTCTTCACTTTTGGTAATTATTTTCTAAAAATACACTTTCTTTGCTTGACTAATATAATATATAAACAAAAATGTATCACCAAATGGGCTAGCTTCTAATTCCTTTAGAATTCAATCTGAAAATCTATCTTTTATGCCCTGTCATGGAAGGAAAATTCTGGGCATGTAGAAAAACTTAGAAATGCAAAACAGATAGACAAAGAAAGAATCAAGAGAACAACATGCACCATGAATGAAGACAGTGGAGCCAATGTAAGGATTCTGGACATGTGTTAGACCAACGTAAAGTTAAAATCTTGATGCCACAACCTGACAGGTAACTATGGGAAAGTTACTTTAACTATTTAAGTCTCAAATTCTTCATTTTAAAATGTATAAACATTAGATAATAGAACCATATCAATAAGGTTTTATGTAAATTCAATGACATAACGCATGCAACAATTTTAATAGTTTATTGAGTACCATTATGTGTCAGCTGCTGGTTCATAATGAATGTTTAACTATTGTTTCATCAGGCATTTGAATGAGAGTAAATCGAAAGGCACATGACTGGCATGAGAATGTCTATATGGCAATAAATGCTAGGAAGAAAACACTTAGGTCATCTCTTATCAAAAGGGAAACATAATAATAATAATCTAATAAATTAATTAAAGGACAATAATAATTCTGACACAAGATTTTGTGTACCGTTACCCCAGATCTCTTGTGGTATTGATAACAATGATGATCATGATGAATACAATAATGCTAAAGATGATAATGATAATAGTAATAAAATGAAATGCTCATTATTGCCTTGTATTACAATATAGGTCTTGCAATATTAAGTAAAATTTGAGTGAATTGATAATGTAGTATATTAACATAAAACATTAGGACTTAAGAAGGATTCTTTGTATCTTAAAAAATACTTATATGGCCAGAACAATTAAGGATACTAAGACTTTGCTTTGAACTTCTAGTACTAGAGGAGGAAAAAAAATCTGCTATGATAGTTATGAGTAGAAGTTACAGGAAAAGTGTTGTGTGTATTTACAATGAGGATAAATGGAATTCTGTATTAGTTACTTGTCATCTGGAATAATGATGAAAATATAAAATAACAGGAACTCACTACATTTGCCTTGATTACAAATGATTCATAAATATGACTGCTCACCACTGAATGAGGTTCAGGTTGCATATTCTCTCTTGAAATATAGTATATCTAGAAGAAAATATTACTTTTCAGATGCACCCATGTCATCAGATTGGAATTACTAATTCATTTTTTCAAGATAGTACTCTACCATAAAAATTACTTAAATTCATGTTCATATTACACTGTTGGCTCATAACTGAAATGAATGACAACCATTCTCCATATATATCTAACTACTTTGAGAATTACTATCAATTATTCATCTGTGAATTCTTCTCTCCACCATGCCTTTCACTATATAATTAAGGGAATGAATTTTTCTCTTCTATGTTCCTAAAGAAATTTGAATATACACATTTTTATAACTGCAAAATTTATCAATATTTATTTACACACACACTTAGCTACACTGTGATAATTTTTGGTTAATTCCCAACATATACTTCGTGTTTAGTAAATAACTGAACATACATTTAGGCTTCAAGTATCTAATAATTTGTTCAAGTTCAAATGCTTGGAGGAAAATATGTCAATTTTTTAGAAAAAAATTAAACTAAGATATAAAAAATTTCAGTTATAAAAATATACAATATATAATATTAAAGTTTCTTATAAATACCTTTAAACTTATTTTTATGGAAACATTAGCCTTTTAAATATTATAAACATACTGACATCCATATGTGAAAAGTCGATGAAACTGGATACGTGTTTTATTTAATATGATTTGATTAAGGAGTTGTGATTTTTTTCATTATATCTTCCAATATAGACATGATTTTGATCATATGAAAACTGGATTTTGAGGTACCTATATTAAAATTTTGTCAACTATTAATACTGTCAATTATAATAAAATAGTTTATTATTTGCTTTTAAGCACTGCATAAATCATAGCCAATTACACAGATTATAATATTTGCCTTTTATTAGGATTTAATGGCAGCAAAGCTTGTTTGCATGCCTGCAATCGTAGATAGTATCAGACTCTATATGTTTTTTTTATATATGTGCATATCTATGATAAAGTTCAATTTATAAATTAGGTACAGTAAGAGATTAACAATAAGTCGTAATTGAAAAATTATCACGTCCTGGGTTGGACGAAGTGTGACAGCACAAGATTTTGTTAAAATACTCAGGATGGTACTCAATTTAAAACTTATGAAGTGTTCATTTCTGAAATTTTCCATTTAATATTTTCTGGCCTTAGTTGACTCAGGTAGCTGAAAGCCCAGAAATAAAATCCATGGATGAGGGTATACCTTTATGTACTAATTTGCTTTTTATTATTTAGGCTCAGATCTCTGAATTTTATTCTGTTAAAGCTGTTTTGGGTTCATGAGTTCTCATTAGACATGATTACCTCTAGTTAAAGTTTCCTTGAGCTTAATAAGAATTTTAAACATTTTGAAATTAAAATGTATATTAAATCCAAATAATTTAGTAAAATTAAATAATTTCGTTTTTTGATAATTTTATTATATAAGGATTTCTTTTATATTTTTAAAACTGAAATTGATGACTCTAGAGTTACTATTGCTAAGACTATTCAAAATTGAATTTATAACTTTTTAGCCAAACTGATCAAATTTTTCATCTCCCAGGCATTCAAAAAGTGTCAAAACTTTATGAATGATTGCAAATCTTAACCTAGATCTAGGTTTTCACATTAGTGTCCAGTGGAGTGAACAGATGAACAGATGTGGTAATGCCACGTGAATCTCCCTTTAGAAGCCATTCTAACAGAAATAATGGTTATGTAAGCAAAACACCTGCCGTAACTGCTCAATGTTCATAACCTCCAGATTATTCTCCCCAGACATTACAATTACTTGGAGCCTACAGGGACATTACATCTAGATAATACTTGTGAAAGAGAAAAGTTTCCAAATTTCAAAAGGTTAAAATTTGTCTTGGTGGAGGTATTTTCCCTGTTTATCAATACTTACTCAATAAGCAAAGAATTACAGCCAAAAAAGAAGAAACTGGCCAAATCAGTTACTCTTTCTTAATATTATTAAAAAGCAATCTTATCACTAGATTCAGCAGAACATATGTGCCTTGCATGTTTGAACAGACATAAAATCACTTAGAGCAACTGCGTATACATAACAATAAATATGGACTAACATGTAATACAGTCATCTTTGCTTTACATTTGTTTTATCCCTTAGGTTATACAGTGATTTAAAAAAAACACAATTAATATCTTGCAATATGGCTTATAATGAAAGAAAGGGAAAGAAAAAATAAGTTAAAACTAGGATAAATAAATAAAAATAAACCTTAGGGAAAAAATATTGAGCTAACATATTCATACATTTTTAAACTGATTTGCTAGGAAAATACAACACTGACCGATTTTTAAAAGGATCAGTATAAATTAGAAAAAAATATTAAATATTTAAATAAATCTGTTACACAGCTATTTCAATAAATATTTGTTCATGTGCTTTCCAGAAATATGAATAGAGACATTTTCAGACAAATATAAACTAAGATTTGCCACTAACCAATCTTAGCTAGAAGAAATATTAAAGACTGTGACTGAGTTAAGTACAAAGTGGAAGGTCTGTTTTGTGTCAGTAAATAATCAAGACAAGTAACTGTTTCTGATAAACAAGGACAACTAGTCCTTTACATTAACTAATCTTACCAACACTGACATATAAAAAGGTGCTTATGTAATTACTGATGTGATCATTACAGTTGCTGTTGAAACTGGATTTTCTGAGAGATACATTAGCTACATGAAGGTAAGTAATAATAATAATGAAAGGCTGTTTTATAACAATACAATATGAGCAGGGAATACTTAGACAACAAAACGTTACCTTTCTGATATCTCTGCCTCTGCTTCTTTCTGTCTCTCGCTTAACAAGTCAGAGAATCTTGAAGGATGTTAGTCATCTTCTCTAATCACTGACTCTTGGCAACACTGATTAATTGCATTTTCAAAGAATTTTGATACTCAGTAACAGATTTCCATATTGAATTGGAGAACTATGTATCCTTGCCACAGTTGTTTAAAAAAATAGATGATAAAATTATATTGTACAAAGCTCAAAAGCCTAAGTGGGATTTCAATAAAACCTATTGCATCCACGTGAAATGATATTCAAAATATAGATATGCAATTTTCTATTATGCCCTCTTTAAAGTTTCTAGATTTCATTGGATTTATTAGAAATGCCTATCATGTTCTGTGAGATGCAGTGGATCATTTTATCATCTTTGAGCAGCTAGATCTACACTAACATATGCATATACTCACACATACATATGTATGTATTCTACTTCATTTCTATCACATCCTGAAACTTGTTGAGTTTTTGTTTTACACACACACACGCACACACACACACAGATACAAAAATCGAGATGCATGGGTTTGTATGGGTTTATGTGTATGTATATAATTCCTAGCTCTATCACTGAGATATAGCAAAATTAGTGAAACTGCAAAATGAATGATCACAACTAGCACCCATATGTTGGTTTCTAAATACCGTTTTCCAATGAAAAAGACCAGAGCTCTTTGGATAGTGGGGTGATTCCAGTACTGGGGAAGCAAAGAGGGTACAACTTGAACAACAGAATGTATAGCACAGCCTGAGGTTATAACCCAAAGAAACAAATATTTGAGCCCATTCTGATATAAACAAACAATAGAATAGATAAGTAAATAAGGATAAGAGACAAATCTTCTTTACAGAAGAATTCCAATTAATAAACATAGAATGAATGAGTGGCATAGAAAGCTCCTATTTGAAATGTCACATCAGAAATAATTGCTTTTGGCAAGATCTGGCCAACAGTTTCCTAATATGGCAATGCTATAAAAAATAAACAAGCAAAGAAAGACTGAGGGATTGTCACAGATTAGAGGAGGATAAGGAGACATGACAGCTTAATGGGGAATCTGGGTGAAGAGTTTGTGGAACTCTACAATCTACTTTATATTGAATTATCTCAAAATAAAAAGTGAAAAGAGTAGAATATAACAATTACATGTAAATAGTCTTAACATTTTTAATGTTTTATTTTTTGAATAAATATTTTTAAAGTCATTTTGATCAACATAAAAGAGAAAAAAATGCAAAAGTTATTATTTTTTTTTTTTTTTGATAATTAAAACAACTATTTTCTTATAGATTATTTTATTTCTTAAGGTTATTTTAGGAAGAGAATGACAAATTACTCTTGGACCAGAAGAAGTTATTTACCTAAATCATGTCATATTATTGAAAAATAAATACATGTCTTTAGTAGCTGTTTCTTGTCTGTCCCATCCCCACCCACACATCTTTCTATAATATACTCTACAGGCTTACTGCAGGAATGGGCATGTAGCCAAGACAGCCTCAAAACAGTTACCCCAAGGAAGTGAATTCAAATCACCTTGTAGATAGAGCTGGTGACCCTCCTGGCATGAATGTATGCATGGTCAGGCAAATAGAAGCCAAGTCTGCACCCCAGGATACAAGTTAATACTTCTACCCTTTACTGTTTTTATTTTGTTGTTGTTGTTGTTGTTATTGTTAGGAAGGTGGGATGGGGTGGCGGTTATTGTAAACCAATAAATTCCTCTTTTCTCCTTTGTGTTTAAGCTAGTTACTCTAACATTGAATTGGATTTTTGTCCTGTAATACTCTGTCCTCATACTACACCTATATATTTCGCTCAGTTTAGTGTGCTAAAAAGCTGGCCCATAACACTCCCAATTTTTACGTGCTTTACTAGATGAATTGTGTCCCTTCACATTTAAAAGTATCCTAGTGGATGGATAAATAAAGCACTAATGGTTTTCATATAGTATTAAATATGAAATTATCTATACTTACAGAATCTTAAAATGGCAAAGGCATTTATAGAAGTCGTCAGAGAACATATTTTGAAACTTGTGATTCTGGTGGAATATCAAGCTTTGGGCAGTGATGGCATTCCAAATACTTAAAGTTGTTCCAAATCACTATAATATGTTAACTTTCCTAGATCGTTTTGAATATGCCAAGTGGTTATGCTCTGATTTAATTTCTAAATATGCAGGAAGAGGCCATATTTCCTAGCTATGATATGGTTTCTAATAAACTATGACAACCAGATTTTCAGGCTTTGGTGTTATTTCCAAATACCTTTAAGCATGCCAAAATTTTATGCTCTGATTTAATTTCCAAATAGTTAAGAATATGCCAGATTGTTGGACTATGAAATCATTGTCAGAACAGTTTATTTCTTGGGAGAGAAAACTCTCATATGAACAGACTACTTTAAAGTTTATAGTGTTGTATAATTTATGCACTTGTCTTTTTTCACTCCAAAAAACTCATTGTTTTTTTATTTGTAATTATATTGACAAGCTTTTACCAATTCCAAAGCTAACTGTTTTAATAATATGAGGGCTTATTTATCTACATTAATTATGAACAAATACTTTAATTCAAAAATTGCAAAATTAATCTGTCATTTGCCTATCTCCTACCAGATTAGCTCCACCTTGTGACTTTTTAAATTTAGATTCAAAGGAATACAATGTATAAAAATCTCCCGTTCAAAATATTACCTACTACAGCCCCCTCTATTTCTTCCACATTCAACAGTTTGGGAAACTTCTTAGATTATACTGTCACACTAACCATAAAATCAGTGCCTGGGTTTATGGTCTCACAACGATCATTACAGAATATACTTCCATCAATTATTTAAGCTTTCATATTAAATTCTCAAAAGACTATGAATATAGGTTGGTCTGTCCAGAAAATCTATGATTTCAACAAGTATGATGGACAGCTTCTCCCTTCATATGGAATTCCTTGGGACCAAATTGGATTGGTCATTGATTGATACAAGACAGTGATGATGATAAATGTTTACTAGTTAACACTGAGTACCTACCTCATGCTTTACTTACAGTAATAATATCCCTATGTGTTAATCAAAATATAATAACTAAATGGAACATGAAAAGCTATTAAATTAAAAAGAATACTTAAAATCATTGGCGCAGATGAAAATTATATGGATTTTGTAACTGCTATTTCTTTTTAATAGACTATTTTTACAGCCATTTTAGATTCACATTAAAATTGAGAGAAGGTACATAGGTTTCTGATATACCCTGTGCACTGACACATGCATTGTCTTCCCCATTATCAAAATCCTTCACCAGAATGGTACATTTGCTATAATTGATAAACTTACATTGACATATTATTGTCACCCAAGTACATAGTCTGCCTTAGTGTTCACTCTTGGTGTTATACAGTCTATGGGTTTCAACAAATGTATGATGACTTGTATCCACTATAATAGTATCCTACAGAGTAATTTCACTGCCCTGAAAATTCTCTATGCTCTACCTGCTGATTGCTCTTTCACCGCTAACTCCTGACAACCACTGATCTTTTAACTGTTTCCAAAATGGTGTTGCCTTTTACAGAATGTCATATAGTTGGAATCATGCAACATGCAACATTTTCAGATTAGCTTTTTTCATTAGTTATATGCATCTAAGTTTTCTCCATGGCTTGATAGCTCATTTCTACATTATATAGAACTCCTTAATCATAACAATTAGAGACAAACAAGAAAAAAGTCAACTGAAAAAACTCTAAAAAATACAATAAGAATATTGAGAACATCATAAAAGGTCATATATTGGTGGGTTTCTTTAAGAATAAGTCTATTTTCAGTAACTTACTTTGATTTTTCCTTTTAGTGTATCAATTCCTGTTTATCCTCTTTCCTTGTTTTAGTCATTTTATTTATCTAAGTAAGCTTGCTTTAGACTACTCTTTGTCAACTGGGTCTACTATTTTATCATCTGATATGTGTTTTTTTCATTTTTTCCAATTGTTCCAAGTCCACAATATATCCTATTTCTAAAATCCTCTTGAATTTTTGCTTCTACCTCTGATAATTTTTTTTCAAATAAAAGTCTCAATTTCATCACAAGTTTAATATTTTTCTTTTGCATATTGAATAACTTTTTCAAAGCTCTATCTTTAAAAAAAATAGATGTGTTCTTATCATTTAAAAAGAATAAATGTATTTGGGCCTTAGTGGTCTTTACTATGTATAGATCATTTATCAAAATTTAAAGCTGAGTGTCTCGTAAGGAAAAATGTATTACAATTTTTACCATCTATCAATTAAAAGACAATTTTAATAGGTAATCTTGAAGAGAAATGATTCTTATTTATTTATTTATTTATTTATTTATTTATTTATTTATTTCCCTCACAGTGTGTTTAAGATGTGTTATTGGCAATTTTTTTTTTTTTCCCCCTCTCTATAGCTGTCATTTGAGTCTGGCTTGTGTTCTGGGTACATGTAGTAGGTGTGAGCTGCTGCCAGCTCTGTCAGGCAGAATCATGCTCTTCTACTTTTTTTTGTTTTGGCTGTACTTCCTAAATGAACCAGCCACAGGCTCACAGTCTTTCTTTCAATGCTAGTACACTGTGTCAAGTAATGAGTATATAAGTGGTAGGCCCTGTATAAGTCTCATCATTGGGTTCTAACTCCATTACTTGGCCGTCCCAAAATTATTCAGTTATGAGAATTTTTAACATCTAAAGTGGTTTCATATTAATTTTCAGCAATCCATCAGAAATTAAGCTTACGTCAATCTTCTGAGCCTGTCTTTAATCTAGTTTAATCTAAATTACAACTTTAAGATTTTCCTTGAGGCTTCTGACTTCTGGATGATTCCTTTCTTTGGTTTACATTCTTATAACTTTTTCCCCTTATATTGGATGCTTCAGTTTTTACAATACCAATTTTTAAAAATGTCTTGGTTATTTCTATGCCTTTGAGAAATAGCTAATAGTTAATACTCTCTGAATATTTCATTTTAAGAGAGTATACTCCCTTATACCATACTGAGTATTAAACTGATTCCATCCCTTGGCTACAGCTAAAGGGGATTGGTAGACATCTGATTTAAAAGAGACCAATAGGATTATTTCCTTCTTGAAATTTGAAAAATTGATTTTGGATACTTCAAATAGCTTGATGAGAGCACTGATTTTTAAGGTAATATAAAATTGGGGGTTGAGGGCTACATTTGAACAAATCAAGCTTGGCCTGTGTTCGCAGAGAATCGATGTACTTTGTTCAGTATAAAGGTAGAAGAAAGAAGCTGAGACACTAGAAGGAGCAGCAATGGGGGGCCTTGATTTTAAACTTTTCATTTCCTCGTTACAGTCCTGGTGGGACCTTAATTATTTTCCTGCCATTGAGAACTGAGAGATATTCTTATTTGTAGAATATGTGGATTCTGTAGATAAAATTAACTAATCCTTGTTAAGAATAAATGGGAACAACCTGAACTAGAGAATTTAGATATCCAAACTGAAATCACCAGGTAATTTTATTGTGAAGTGATTAATTTGCATTGGATGTTTTATCAATGGAAAGAGAAGAAATGGACAGATATTGAAGTTACGTTTTGAAAGGAAGCTCAGGAATTTCTCAAGGATTAATTTTTGATAGCTGAGCACATACAATGAATTAAGGAATATTCTTACTTTTTAACTTGAGAAACTGGTAGGTGGTGCCATTTATTGCAAAAATTAAGGAAAACCAAATTGTGGTGAAGACCAATAACTCTTCTTTAATATGTTTAGTTTTACATGCTTGTTAGATGTCCAGTATCTCAGGGTGTCAGGCAAGTATATGAGTTCAGAAAGGTTAGTGCCAGAATTGTTAATGTGGGAGAAATCAACACGTGAAGAGAATATAGAGCTTTAGGGATGGATAGGATGTATTATAGGAAAAGTACATATGAAATAGAGAAGCAGGAGCCCATGACTGAAACATGCTGAGCAAATTATGGATATTGACACAGTATGGTCATCTAGATAAGGGAAACGTAATTCAGGAAACTGTGGGGTCATAGTAGCCAAAACACTGAAGTGTTTTAAGATAGAAATTGTGGTTGCCTCTGACAAATATCAGGAGAGGTAAATTATTTATTTGGCAACAAAAAGACTGTTAGTGACCTCTGTCTTGGCATTTAATTGGAATTGATAGGGTTCCCTTCCAGACTGAGACAAGTTATGAAGAAAATTTTTGCATTGAAGGAAATCAGACAAATGGCTAGATAACTGGCATAACATCTTATGCCAGTTATCTAGCCATTTGTCTGATTTCATTGGAGGCTTTTTAACTTAGATGCTGGACCATGTTTGCATGCTGGTAGTAATGATCAATAGAGGGAGAAAAGTTATATTTGATGATGCCAGAGATAATGAATAACTACATAAGAAAAGTCCATGAGAATGAGATGGATCTGATATTCAAAGCATAATTATTGGCAAGGGGAACACCAAGTCCATTGTAAAAGAGAAATGTATAGAATATGAGTTCAGACATCAGCAGGTTGATAAATGATTGATTGATTATGACCAAATTTTCAATAACAGGTAGTTAAGAGGAAGCATGAAAACCCAAAAATCCTGAATCTAAATCCCATCCGTTATACCAAGTTATTTCACTCAATCATTTAACTAATATTTATTGAGCATTTACTATGTGATGATCACTGGTCCAACTGCTAAGGAACAGAGGCTAACAGGACAGAGAAGGTTCAGTCTTCGTGTATTTCATATCATATTATCAGACAATGATGAGTTCTGTCAAAAAATAGCAATGGGCGTGTAGTTATGGATGAGGTAATTAGAAAAAAAGCCCTCTAAAGGAGTCATATCTGAGCGAAGGCTTGAAGAAGGGAGCCAACCATAAGAATATGTATAAAAAAAGCATTCTTGGCAAAGGAAACAAACAAACAAACAAATAACATGACCATGACTTGACAAAAATGTGAAGCAGGAGAAACAGCAGCCAGATATATTTAAAAAATAAAGATTTCTGCTATATAACTGAAGACTGTTGTAAACATTAAATTCCATAACACATGCAAAGCGCTAAGCAAATGTTTGAGACATAGCAATCATTCAATAAATGGTAAGCACTATCATATTATTTAATCAACTCAGATGGTTCCTGACTAGAAAACTAGAACATATAGAGTAGAAGGTGGGTTTCTGTTCAATTGTAAATATTTAGTCTTTATATTTATTATAATAATGCTGTAATTGCTCAACATACTCTTAGAAATCTGCTTTTTAGAGTATAAAATAAAGTTAGTTTATGAATTACAAATATGTATATGTTATACAAACTTTTCCTCTTTGTTTAAGATTGAATTCAGACGTCGACTCTTCGAAAATATTTTTGCTTATCTCCCTTGCCGAAATGAGAAACTCCATCATCTCTTCTGTTCTCCAAAAATAATTTTGTTTTAGCATTTACTACATTTCTACTTTTATCTATTGTTTTCTATAAGCCTGTGAGGACTTCTGTAGCATGTGTTGCTTCAATAAATAGTTACTATGCATTTAATAGACAGTAGGCATTGTTTAAGGTATAGGGGACAATAATGAATAAGATAATGTCCCTGAGCTTATTAGGCCCTTATTCTAGTTTGCAAGGTGATTAATAAATAACAAAACAACTAATTAAAGTTATTATCAGGTGCTAATATGTGTGCTACTACTAATAATAGCAAATCCATGCAGTGTTTACACTGTGCAAAATGCTATTCTAATTGACAAAAATACAAACAAATAATTTTCGTTAAGGACATAAAACAATAATGTTGTATAGAATGATGGAGCCGGACGTAAGCCATGGGTGCAACATCAATTAATCACACATGAACTGTTGGCAAAAATCCCTTGTAGTCACATGTAGAAGCATTAAATAAAATATGGAGAAGGAAGGAGGGAAAGGTAGAATGGGAAGGAAAAATAAAAAAGAGAAGGAGCAAGAAAGAGTGGGATGGAAAGAAATAGAGGATGGGTTATAATATTAAAGAAATTCCCGTGTCCTGCATTGTAATTAAAGGGAGGTCTAAAAGCCAGAACATTTTTCTGTTCATGTGGAAGAAGGAGAAGAGCGGTTCCTTCTTGCTGTAGGAGAAGAGCGGTTAGCTGATATTTAAGGAAGAGTATCCAGAGGTTTATATATATATTTTTCTGTTTATTCCCAGGAAGTTGAGTTATAGTATTTATATTAAGGATTGGAAATTATTATCAGCTGCAAAATCATGTAAGAACGTTTGAACGTCAGTGATGCTCACTTAAGATGTCTACTGGAAGATTATATGGAAATGATTGTGTTTGGCTGTGTCTAATCCAAATAGGGCACTATTTGGAATATTATAGATTAAAGCTACTGACCCATAACAATTTAGAAATATCTCCAGAATAGTCTCAACTAATAATATATACTCAAAATCCCTCCCCGTTTTTCTGTGGGTGATTTGATGGTTATAGTTAGGGAAGAATTCATAGGAGCTTAGTTTTTGGTTTAGAAAATCATTTTAAAAGTTTCTCTGAGCCAAATTTGGACTCAATGTCTGTTTGAATTCAATTGCTTGAGGGCATAATATTAGCTGAAATAAAATATCTCTATGTTGCTCGCTATACACTGTGTGTCTTCCTTTAAGTTTCTCTGGGACTTCAAAAATGCAATAACTCCTAGGGAATGGCTCATGCTAATCTATAACAAATTTCCCAACAGTTTCAGATTCTCCAAATTCAGTAGAACTATAAGCATTTCGAAAAATCTCTTGTCACCTCGCCCTTTTCTAAAAATGGTATTTCAGAGTTCTATCATTCTCATCTAGCTCACTTCCTCACCGACCTGATTCTCAGAAGACCCAACCACCCATTTAATGTGGGTAATAGAACGTATCAGGTGGGCTCCATCTGAAATTCTGCCTCCTTCTACTGTCAATGATACCATGTAAAATCATCCTGGACTTTTCCCCTCCAGTTGATGTGTCTCCCTCTTTGTCATGTTCAATTCCTGCACGCTGAGGGAGCTGCATCTCTATTTTCCAATTGTATCAGTTATCTGGTCCTGTAAAACCAACTACCCCGAAATGTAATGCTTAAAATCACAACCATTTATTTTACTCATGATTTTGCAGGTCAGCAATTTGGGCTGGTCTCAGGTGGGCAGTTATTCTTATCCAGGTCTCGTCACTCATATATCTTCTGTTAGCTAAAGGGTAATAGCTGGGGCTGGCTGGCTTATGATTTCTTGTCTGAGAAGGATGGAATAAATGAGGACTCCCTCTCTTGTGTTATTCTCCTGCTGGCTTGTCTGGGTGTGTTCACAGAGCATCAGATTTCCACAGGCAGCCAGAGAGCAAGCCTAATGCACAAGCAATTTTCAAGCCTGCTCTTGCTTCATGCTTGCTACTGTCACTTTGGCCAAAGCAAGTTTTAAAGCCACTTATGTTCAAGGGGTAAGAAACTCCTACCTTTACAATAGGAGGAGTAATGAAGTTATATTTCATTTCAAGATCATCAATATTGGGAAAGAAAAAAAGTCTTAATTCATCAAAATACCTCACAACTTTTGGGGAAAGGTAAGACACAACTAGATAACTAGACGCAGCATAGGGGATTTCATCCACCCATCAAGATGGGCTTTGACTATCTTAAATTTGTTCAGTTTCAAAGCATAGGGTATAGATTTTGTATCTTATACTGGACATTTATCATAATGTTTATCATTGGATTACTTATTTGCCCTTTGGAAATTAAACAGTGATCTTACTATCCCTGGCTTCTAGCAGAGTGTTGGGAACAATGTAGACACTAAAGGTATAGTTTCTTAGAAAATTTACTGTTTATTGAGCAATAGATACTCTTTAGAGTTTTATCATATTTAAACAGTATTTTCAGCTCAATCTTCTACCCTACTTACATATTTCTCCTTGTGTGATTTTTAAAAATTATTTCTAAAATCATATTTCCTTTCCGTAGTACAAGATGTACAATAAGAAGACTATGGGTTTGAGGTTAAAGAGACCTCTGTTCAAATCATGCATTTCATAAGCACGAGTTGGATGTGACTTTGGAAAATTACTTGCTTTCTGAAGGCTTATATTTTCAAGCATTAAGTGGAATAATTATACTGACACTTCAGGATTGTTCTAAAGATTAGAGAAATTTGAGAAATTAATCTAAGGGAAATGGGGTGGTGATTCAGGAACTTTGTGATAATGAACAATTTGTGTTTGGGAAGCCATAATATAAATGCCATTGATCTTGTTGGATTGTTAACTTACTTGAAGGTTTCGGTATTAAATATTTAAAAGCATGTTTTAAATTATATATAAACATATGATTATTTTGTATAACTGCCATGGGTTTTTTCATATTTTATGTTTTGCTAATGTTGTGATCACTTGGAACTAACTTCCGTAGTACATCTTGGGGTATCCACGCCCTGCTCCCAAAACAGAGTGCTTTTTAGAAAATGATGAAAAGCTGTGATAAAAGTAAAGCATATAACACAATGTTTGGTACAAAATAAAATCTTTATCAGTATGCTATGATTATCTACCACCACTGAGACTGCATAACATAATGTTTCAGAGGTTCTTAAAGTTTTTTCAAAGAGAGCAGTACCAGAACGCTTTCACCCACTTCATTCAGTCCTTGAATTCCACAGATGCTATATTTTCTAAACATGTGTTTAAAAGTATTATAAAAGGATGAGGAGTCTAGTTTCAGAAAGTGAAAATATTTAAACTTCTTTATTTTGTTTACTACAAAACCAGATATTCTTTTCTTTGGAACAAAGTTAAACAATTTCAGGTTTCTAGTAGTGAGTCAGTTTCACTAGGAATTCCACCAATTCTTCCCAAATTTTCCCCAAGAAATATAAACTAAAACTCATAAGTGGCTTTCCAAAGACGTTACCCTTCCTCTCAGAATCTCTGAGTGTCATGGAAGCCAATAATCTTTACATTTCTATGCTGCGTCACACAGTTTGATAATTTTGAATTGGGTTGGTTGGTTATTCATAATGCAAATGTCAATGCTTTCACCCCCTACCACTGAAAAACATATGTATGAATTAGACTTTGAATTTCTTAGAGGATGTTTCTTAGAGACTCTTGGCCGTTAAACTTGGATATTCTGCTCTACTTAGACGGACTATCTAACCTTCCATAGTAAATGAGTCACGGCCAACCTAGAGGTGCTATAATTAGCAGACTGCTCTCAGCCAGGTCTTCTGCCCACAAAAACCACTGTCCATTCTGCCTGGACTACTGAGGCCTAAACAGTTTTTCTGTCAGGAAAAACTGATGGTAGGGCATCATTGATATTTAGCTCAGAATATCATTAGTCAATTTATGTATGATACATTGTTTGGGGGGTGTTAATAAATAATGTGAGAATATGTGGGTTGCATTGAATTTTAAGTTATTAAAATCAATATTAATCTTGAAATGGGAAAAAGAATCATTTAAATTCCAAGTTATTACATATTCCATTGAAATGCAAGTCACATTATTTTGAATGTACATTAAAAGGCTGAATAATTATATATTCACCTGGAAGCCCTAAAATTTCCCGTTCCTAAAATTTCTGCCTCACTTTGCATACGGACTATCTTATGGAGGAAATGTAGAGAAGAGTCCTATTAAATCACATATATATTGTGAGATTTTAACACTGCAGCAGAATATCCAAAACACTAAGATATACCACTTTTTTGCATGGGTGGAAGCCCTCAAAAAAACAGAGTATAAATAAAAAGTGCAAAATCAATGTATAACATATATTATAATGAGGAATAAAATCATCATGAAAATTTCTTTTAAAAATAGGATTAATTTGTCATCAAACAATTTGACTTCGTAATTGTATTCAAGGAAATTATGGTCAGTCTTTGCCTTTTCAGGCTTTAATACAATGAAGACAAATGAAGTTATTAAAGTCTGCTTCTAAGGTTACCACAGAGACACATTCTCAACCCAGGTTCATGTAATTTTAATGACAATAATTTATTTATTATTAGACTCCCTGGGAAAATCAGTTTGTTAGAACCAAGGTAGGAAAAATCTCAATGCATTATCATTACAGAGAACTACTTTATACTTATAATACTTATCCCAAGGTTGATTCTTGTAAAATTTATTTTTAGTAGTCATGTATAATTCTGTCTTTTTATTTTTTTCATCTGTACTAGCTCATAGCAGCTTTGGCAAGATATTATTATATGATTGAAAGGCAATAATCAAGGCGAAGGTATCACATTTTAATGTTCTTTCCTCCTCTGATTTCAAAAGCACAGAGGCCAGCAGGAGGGGAAAAAAAAAAAAAAGCCTCTGTTATTAATGGTGAATATTGTAATGCTCAGAACAGTCACTAATATATAAAAGAGGCAAAATTACAACCCAAGCAAGTAGAAAAGTAGAATTCTAAAATAAATACTCAATTCAAACAAAATGAGTCAGGGAAGGAAGAGTAAAGTAACAAAAATTGGAAGGGGCCAATCCACAACAAAGAACAAGATTGTAAACTTGTGAATATTTTCCATACATAAAAAGAGACTGTACTAAACATCTCAATAAAATGCAGAATATTTCAGCCTGATAAAAAGCTATGTATTATCTACAAGAGACATAGTTTATAAAGAGTAACAAACAGATTGAACAATGAGTGGAAAGAGCTATACTATGCAAAAACTATGCATTAAAAAGCAAGTCAAGCAATATTATCAGACAACATAGCTTCTAAAACAAGTAGCATTACTAGAGACAAAAAGGAAGATTATATAATGATAAGAGAATCAATTGCTAAAGAAAAGAAAAACTATTACAGTGATGTGCCTAATAACAGAGCTTCAATTACCTTAAGTAAAATTGACAGACCAAAATGGACATACAGAAAAACAAAAAAAGTACCATATCTATTAAATTATTTTAATCCTTATATCTTTATCCATATATATATATATATATATATATATATATATATATATATATATTTTTTTTTTTTTTTTTTTTTTTTTTTAATTAAATTCATAATGAAAACCATTCTCATAAACATCACCCCAAGCTGTGATCAATTCCCTGGGGAATTTTATCAAACATGTAAAGACTATTTAGACAACTCATTTGTAGAGGCCAGTATTACCTTGATTTTGCAATCAGACAAAAACAATACAAATGTATTTCTATTTATCTATCTATGGATTAATCAATCGATATCTGTCTTGGGAATGTATATGCCAACATCCATAAAAAATATTAGAGAATGTAATCTAGCAATATATAAAAAGGCACCTACATCACAAAGACAATTATTCCAGGAGTACAAAGCTGTTTTAATATTTCATCATCAATCAATTCAATTTACCAGATTTAAAGAATATGAATAAAAGGCATATGATCATTTCAACAGATTTAGAAAAAGGATGTGACTTCTTAAAAATACTCCAGTTCAATACAAACTAAAGCAAAATTTGGTGGCTATTTTACTAATAAAAGTAAGATTTTTACTCAACAAATAAAACAACAACAAAAAAAAACCAGACATGAAAAAGTTTTAAATTCCTAAGACAGACTAGTGATGAGGACCTAGAATAGATAATAAATTCCTAAGGATCAAGAGGAAAGGAATTTAAAAAAAAAAGAAAAGAAAAAGAAAAGAAAAAAAAAACAACAACTAGAAAATGAGAAGAAGTACACATAAAAAAATCACTGAAGGAGAATAAAGAGATTCTCAAACTCACTAGTTATCTTAAATTCAAATAACAAGTGAAATATATTCATGTAAATAAGAATGGCAGAGAGAGAGAGAGAGAGAGAGAGAGAGAGAGAGAGAGAGAGAGATCACAAACTAGTGAATAGAGCAATTTAGAAAATATTATGCACTGCTGATGGAAGTATAATCAGTTGCAACATTTATAGGAAACATTTTGGGACTCCTTAGTGAACCTAAGCATCTTGGTTGCCACGTGATCCAATCCAGAATCCCACTCCTGACATTGATGATATCTGTTAGAAATTCTTAAGAAAATGATTTAACGTGGTTATATAAGACATTTATTTATTTTTTGATTTATGTATCTATACATACATTGATTGATATCATGAATTTGAACAAAACTAAGATGTTAATAAGGAAAGGAATTGATATGTAAAAAGTATTAGATGTGAATGTTAGAATAATTATTATTTATTTAAAAGCAATGGAAAATAATTATGTAGAGTAGTATAGATAGAATGTAATAGTACAGTGTTAAATGAAAACAAGTAACCAAAATGATGCACAACGTTTATGGCATGGGACAAATACACAAAACAACAGCCCAAGGAATGTAAGAGTATATGAACATTTAAGGATTTACATTAAACAGGCAAGACAGAGGTTGAAGAGGGAAGAATAGTAGTAGTGGGGGTCAGGACAATAAAAACAAAAAAAACACCATTAAAACCAGAAAAGAGCCTTGTGTGGTCGAAATAACTCTACTAGGAACTGACTGATCAGTAGAATTATGCAACTGATTTGCTTAGGAAAAATTAAACAAAAATATAAATTAGATAATATCTTTACACCTACATTTCTAGACACAGGTAAACTGCAGCACCTTACAATAAACTGAAATAAAAAAAAAATGAATGAGAGTAACAATATGAACCCCTTCTCCATGGAATTCCCATTTATCCATGAGAATATCTTAAATATGTCACATGGCTTATGACACATGGCAGTCTGACATAAAAACTGAGTTAGAGCCAATGACAATTTCTATGTGCAGTATAAGTACTTATCAAATATACAATAAGTGATCCATAGTTACATATAATAAAAGTCTTTCATCTATAACAGATGTTATTATTAGAATGAAAAATTAATATTAATAGAAGCACTTAATATTTTCTTTTCGATCCCCCAAAAGGTTGTCTTGTCTATTCCCTGTTTGCACTGAGTCCTTTATGAATACTTTCACTGATGGATGCTTATGACATGGTAGAATAAAAAAGTTAAGTCCTATAAAGATTAAAAATGTTTTATCCTTTTACATTTGTAAATTGATAGAAGGACTTAAACATTCTTTTTCTTTTTTCCCCCCCCCAAGATCCAGATTGTATCTAATGCTTACAGCAAGGAAAAAAGAAACTATAAAACTACATCAATATTTAATTTAAAAAATTCTTTTACATTCATTATTCATTAGGTTAAGTATATATCTATGTATATGCATATGTTTTCAGTGAAGAGCAACATAAAATAATATAAGGATTGATAAGACCTGAGTGCATATGTAAGTTCTCCACATTGAGAGCTTGTGACATTTTCCATATTGATGAACTGCAGTTTTGCCATGAATAAATTTGATCATGAATAATGATGATACCTCCCTCCCTCAGATGAAGAGTGGGAGAGAACAGATTTCTATGGCCATTATCTAAGCATCTGGATTCAGATAAGTCTGAAGCAAGAAGGATTCCATGAAACTTTTCAATTATAGGAGTTAATAAAATTCTTTTTCCCTTTAATCATTTTTCTTGGTTGTGATTAAAACTGAGATTCCAGAGTAATACATAAAATCTTCCTTCATTCTCGAAGTATAAGTAACAAATAAAAATACTTTCAAAAATTTTGCTGATTGAAGTAAATTGATTGAAATATCAGTCTATTTTCCACATGATGATATCCTAAAATTTAGGAAAACACTTTATTCCTCCACTACTCACTACACCATTTACTTCCAAGTAATGAACGAAAAAAAAAAAAAAAAAAAGGAAAAAAAAAAAAAAAAAAACGCTTATCAAGAGACTAACATCATTTAGGGTAGGAAATTTACAAAGGAAAAAAAAAAATTTGTCTTCTTTACTTCCAGCTATTTACCCAGAAATAATAAAGCTGCCGGCAGAAAAGCAGAAGGGGTCGAATGTGCCTTTAATGGGCTATAACTCACAAAGTTGTACACATGATCATATGCACTTTCTCAAGGTAACTGTCAACTGAAAACACTGCATCTGTTATATTGCAAATAGGAAATTGCTCCAATTTCTCCTCCCTCCCCTCCCCTCCCCTCCCTTCCCCTCCTCTCCTCTCCTGTCTCTCTCTCCTATAGCTTTCATATGAATTCCCTTAGAATTGTATTTAATTATTTATGTATTTATTTTTATAAAATTAGAGAGCATTTCAGGTAATGATGTATATTTTTGACATTTTCAGATATATATTTAAATGTTTACACTAATTCAAACTTCATATTCAAATACAGTTCAAAACTTCTTTCTCATCCCCAGTTCAGGCTGAATCATATAGCCTGAGCACCAAAGAAGTAAAAGAGGATAATATCTATTTTTCTTTCTTAGTTTCCACTTATTTGCCTTCACCTTCGGATGTCCCAGGATCAATGGAGTTGATGATGATAATTAAGATGTAATGACAAAAAAAAGGGACAAAGACCTTTTTACTTTACACGGTTTGTAGTTATCTTTTGGCTGCTGAATGAGCTTTGCTGTTTCTAGCCTCCAAATGTGAGCTCTTTCATGGGTTGCATCTCTAGTTTTATGGTGTACTCTCTACCACACTCAAGCTTTCTTCATGCCATCATTATCTGATCTGTGCTGTGCATCAGGAAATGGAGGCTGAATTCTTGTGACAACTGCTTAGCTCCTTCCCTGATGATGCACTACCAGTCATTTTCTACTCCCAGAAGATTTCTTGGTTAAGTTATTTCAAGACACTTCAGCCCCGTTACATTCCACAATGTCCTAATGAACATTCTTGCCCTGTATGTAAAGAAATGCAGCCTGGAAACTGCTATGTCTCTCTTCCAGCCACGTCATCGCCCATTGTTCCATCTAGTCCGTAATCTTTACTCTTCTCTAAGTGAACAGTAAACAGTCTTTCTTCTCTGTCCCACAAATGTTTCTGTCCAGAAGGACACAAGACATGCTCCTTTATAATTCTGGTACTCCATATCAGAGTACAGAGGGGAACCTTTGAGTGTTTGCTTCCGGGGAGTAGGGTGCAAGTCTATACTCATGAGACAAACCTCCATCTTTCCAAATTTGCTCATTTTGGGCCTTCTTCATTTGATTCTGGGGGAATGAGAATGCACTACCTCCACCACAAAAAGGGATAGAAGAAGAAATGCCCTAGAACTCTTATGAATTATCATCAAGAATATCTTTTTTGATGAATTTCCAACTTTCGTTTATATAGCCTAGACAGAAAAAAATAGTTGTGATTGTCATTGGAATCAGTTAGAAATATACTCTTTTGCAAGTAATCAAATTCCTAACTAGCAATGACTTTAAAAGTAGGTGTTTGAGTTTCTTATCACGCAGGGTGTCTGAGAAGTGTGGGGAAATCTCAATGAGCACTCTTTAAAAATTCCAAAGGGCTGTGGTTACATTTGAGCTAAAACAATCCATTAAACAATGGTAACATTTTGTGACCTGGTGACTTGCAGAGACACTATTTTCCAAGTTACTTTGTTCAGTATATATTTGTTTGAGGAACATGGTAAGAAATGAAGATTCTATAATGATATAATCATTGGACAATCTAGGTATTTGAAAGAGAAATTTATGAATGTGATTTTATTTCAGTATGAAAGTAAAAATATAAACTGTAAAAAAAAAGAGAATATATGAAAATACCAAATTATCTAATCATGTATACCTATCATTAATTCCTTTTTTTCTTTGTTAACTGTGAGAAGCAATAAAATAAATTTCCCCACATCTTAAAAACTGGAAAACAGGACACCTTTTTCAAAGAATGAAAACAAAAATAAAAATGTCAAAGGACATAAAGTTAATCGTCAACTGAATTGTTTCTTATATCTGGGTCATATTTCAGTGCATGTAGTTAGCTGATTTATTTTTGATGGCTGCATTTCTTGGTTTCTATATGTACACATATTTTTAAACATATGTCATTATGGGGCATCCATAACAGCTCTCCATAAAATCCTCAGTATCCTTTTCAATATAAAGTAATGTGTTATAATAAAAAGTAATATGAAAAGTATATGAACCATAGGCTACCTTATATTTATTATTGCTTTGCCTGCACTATTACTACTGCTTTTCCTTAAAGTTTCCTTAGTTACCGAACACAAAGTTTTGAAATTCTGTTTATGATGCCCTTCATTAAAAATACTGTATGTGACAAAGTAAAAGGACAGTAGAGGGTTAAATATGAATACACATTCTGTAAAGGAGTTGGCATGCAAAGTGTGTATTAAGTAGGCGTGTGGGAGCTACCGGTTGAAAGGGAGCAGAAACAAGCAGAGGCAGGCAGGGGGAGAGAGGTTGAGCTGCAACGCGAGTACAGTAAGGAGCTCTTCTAACCCCAAGAGGAATCTCGGAAACCAGAATGGCCTTTCAGATTTGTCGTGAGGTGGGCTGACATGGGCAGGGCTCTATGCTTCCAAACAAGCAGGGGCGTGTTCTTAGGTAAAGCAGTATATTGCAGGTGAGGCCAGTCTGGAAAGGGCCACGAGGTGAAGGATCTCTGCTAACAGCATTCCCAGCAGGTGTGCCAAAAAATCCTACCTTGAAGGAGCATCTGTGCAGTGCATTACAGTCTAAGTAACTAGGTTGATTACTTGGTTAAGTAGGACAGCACATTCTTTCCTCCTGCTTCCCACAGTTTTTTTTTTTTTTACATTGAAGTTTGTTTAGTAAAGGGGTTTAAATTGGGAATCGAGGTTACAGGCAACTAACAAAAAATAGTGAAATACCCTGGCACCATCAATGGTTGGAAGAATTACTAACCTGGGGCTAAAAGGAAAAGGTGAGGGATTTACAACACGTGAGAACAGAGCACAGGGTCTTGGGTGAAGAGCACAGCCCCTGCCTTAAAGAGAGGGAACCATTGGGAGGAGATGCTCTTGTCTCTCTGTGTTCCAGGCCCTGATCTCCCTCCAGAGCATCCAACGGATGGAACCCAACAACGAGGAAAAGTGCCTGGGAACCCACTGATGTTGTCTTAAAATCAGCTTCCTCCATCTCAGAACTGCATGGAAAACAGTGGAGCATGTCTCTGGAGAGGCCGATGGAGAACATCCGGCACACATTTCTCTTCTATGAAATCCAAGATTCAGAATCTATGTCAAAATCATCTCTGTGTCCATAAAAAGCATGAGACAGTGAATAACAGACTGGGTAGTCTATAAATAGTTAATTAATCTTTAGTTATTTGCTGGATAGCAAATATGATTTTTGACAGGCTTCAATATACATAATGGTGGATGTTAATTTACTCAACTTATATTATGAGATTTCTATGGTCTAAGAAAGGGTGAAATAAAGATGCATGACATCTGACTTCATAAGGCTTACTCTTAAGAGTAGACACAGATACTCACACACACAAAAATGCAACAGATTCACTGTGTAAAGGCTATAGAGGTGGAATGCTATGAAGTCATATAATAATGAGAAATAACCTAACTGATGAGATCAGTGAACCTCCCTTTTTATTGGTGATTTAATTGAGATAATTGTTCATTCTCTAAATCAAATTTAATTCTAATCCAACCATATGGCCAAATTGATGGGAATTTCTGTTTATTAGAGTTGAGAGGTCAGGTTCCTTGGATTTTCCCTTTAGTTAATGGGGACCCCAGATTCATTCCTTTATGGGATTCTGTTACTTTATGAAGACACTAGGATACACGCAAGGGTCTGTGGTTCTAGTCACATCCTAAATCCTATGTCTTTCCCTTGTATTGATTGAAACATCCCTGTCTTAAAGGAATGTTCTCTAAATTCTTGTGATTCCTTAGTCTTCAAGACCTAGAGCCTCTTCCTTATTTTTATTGTCCCTCCACATTCTTTGGTTTTATTCAACATAGCCACTTAATTATACCTTGAGGACAAGGGATGCCCAAGTTGCCATGCATAACACCACATTTTTCCTTTGGTTTAGAGAAAGGAAGTAAGATTTAGAGGCTAACACAAATTTCACTTCTAAATCCTTTACCACGTCTCTTCTAATTATTTGAAGCAGTGAGAATAAAACGTACATGGATATTTCAATGAATTATTTTGTCACAAATCCATTCAACATTAATTCTAAATTAATATATATATATATAGACACTCACACACACATACATATAATTAATTTACATATATATAATTTCTATATATACACATACATTTAATTAATTTACATACATGTACATATATATATATATATATATATATATATATATATATATATATTTATGCCTACAATGTGTTAAAAACTGTTTTAAAAACTTGGCTATAATAATGAGGCCAAATAATTTCTGTACTCTTAGAGTTTACATTTCAGTGAGAACAATATTTTAGAAATCAAACAAAAGAAGAAAAAACTTCCCACATTTTGTGTCAGGAACAATACATGGAATATAATGTCTGAATATTTTTCAAGGACATGGTTTAAAAGCCAATGACTTGCCTACAACAGAATTAAAACTTAGCTTTTGTTTATTAAGCTATTTAAAATTTAATTTGAGTTCTAATTGACTTTCTCTTTTGTTGCTCGTCCTTTTGTTATTAAAATTGTGAATTGCTTGTGTTTTCTATCTATTTGTGTCTAAATTGCTCTTTTTTAAATGTTTGTTTTTTATTTTTTACAATGATTTCTTGATTCTCACCAGCTTTCGGTTGGCTAGGTTTAGTTACATTTCTTTTCGTAAAGGGGGACAGAGTTTGCTATAAAACAGTCTTAAATTCAATTTTAAAAATCCAAATTATTTCTGATCTATTTGAAACTTATTCTTACTCCTTTTATACCCTAGCTTTCACAGTAATTTAAATTCCCTCTTCATTTTTCTTCACTATTTTTGCTGTCAGACATTGATGAATTCTATTCACCACTTTCCCTAGAAAGATGTTAATTAACATCTTTCCATTTCTAGTCTTCCCATTTATTGCCTATATCATCTTTGTCAATGTGTAAACAAAACAATGTGCTGAAAAGCATAGTCAAATTAGGTGTGGCAAAAGTCCGTGTGGCAATATATGTCCTATTTGGATAGGCACAGAATAACAAGTAATCAATTTGACTTTTTTGGTGAAGTGAATCTATGATTGAAAGTACCATAGAGCAAAAGCTAGTCAGAAATGTATGATGTAGGAAGGCACCTGAAAAATCTGGATGGATCCAGACAAAGTATGTACCAATATAGGTGAAGGTAAAGCTGATGGTCAATTAGTAAATATTTTTGTGTATTAAAATCAGCACCTTTAAGAGACAAAAGAGGCTCTATTTCCATCATGATAACAATTACGTATTGTTATATAAAAGCTTATTTGTTTTTCTGTATCTCCTAACAGACATGAGATCTACAAAGACAGAGACCATTAATTTTTGTCTTATTTTTAACCCCGATATGTTTTATATTATTTGGTACATTGTAGGCTTTCATTAAACTTTGATAAATCACAGGTAATAATACTTATAGTCTGAACTCCACTGGATTGCAAGCAAATCAAAGAGCCTTTTTAAGGAGAGTTGTAAGAAAATAATAATAAGGCAAACTTATAGTAATAAATACATCAATGATATAAATCAAAGTCTCTTCATAGAATACCATTTTGACTGGTTTCTGGGTTATTTACATTTTAAAGGGTAGTGGCAATCTCTTCTAAACCTCCACCAAAGTGTGGTTAACCTAAGGATTAATGGACCTGGTGGGGTTCCACCTAAGGGACAGAGTTAGTAGTGGATGCTCCCTATAGGAATTTGCATTTCCCATAAAAACATCTGAGACAGAAATCTCTCTCAAAAGCAGAAGAAAATAGATAATAATAATAATAATAATAATAATAATAATCATTCGGTTGGTAAAATAAAGAGTCAACCGACCGAATGGGAGAAGACTTTTGTAAACAATGCCTCCGATGAGGGGCTAATATCCAAAATATATAAGGAGCTCATATACCTTAACAACAAAACAATCAAATTAAGAATGGGCAGAGGACCTGAAGAGCGATTTCTCCAAAGAAAACATACAAATGGCAATAGGTATATGAAAAAATGCTCAACATCACTAATCATCAGAGAAATGCAAATAAAAAGCACAGTGACATATCACCTCATCCCAGTCAGAATGGCTATCACCAACAAGACAAATAATAAAAAGTGTTGGGGAGGCTGTGGAGAAAAAGGAACCCCCATACATTGTCGGTGGGAATGCAGATTGATGCAGCTGCTATGGAAGACAGTGTGGAGGTTCCTCAAAAAAATAAGAATAGAATTACCGTATGACCTAGAAATCCCTCTCTAGGGTATCTACCCAAAAAATCTGAAAACATTTATCCATAAAGACATGTGTGCTTCAATGTTCATTGCAGCTTTATTTACGGTGACCAAGACATGGAAACAACTAGAATGTCCTTCAATAGATGAATGGATAAAGAAGTTGTGGTGTATATACATAGCAGAATACTATTCTGCCATAAGAAAAGATGAAATAGTATCATTTGCAACAACATGGATGGATCTTGAGATTATAATGCTAAGTAAAATAAGACAGAAAAAGTCGAAAACCATATGATTTCATTGATATGTGGTATATAAAACTGAAAACAACAAAAGAACAAGACAAACAAATGAAGAAACAAAAATTCACAGACACAGACAATAGTTTAGTTGTACCAGAGTGTATGGGGGTTACCAAATGGTAAGGTGGATGAGGGTAAAGGAGATCAAATGTATGATGATGGAAGGAGAACTGACTCTGGGTGGTGAACACACAATATGATGTATAGATGATGTATTGCAGAGAGGTGCACCTAAAATCTATGTAACTTTACTAACAATTTGTCAGCCACCACAATAAAATATAATTTAAAAAACATATAATTTTGATATGAAAACAGCACTATTTTTTTTTCTACATTTGTTCTAATTTAAAATATATATAAATTGGCCTGTTTTGGACTGGAAAAACAAAATGTATACAGTAGAATGACATTGAACGACATTATAGGTATCTGTTTTAGAAACAAGTATTCACAATTATAGAGAGGCTGTCTTACCAGTCAAACACCTGAGGTGCCCAGACAAGACTTTGGTTTGTTCTTGCCTTTGCTGGAGCGGTTTGAACTACAGCAGAGGAGAAAGATATATCGGAAACACTATTTGAATAACAAAGTAAATATAGATAGAAAGAGCTTCCTTTTCATTCCCAACATGAGGATTTTACAATGGCTTTGTGCCTTGCTTTTGTTATAGAAAAACCTATCCCAGTAGTATCAATTTCAAGAGTTCTAAACCAGAACCCTGCTCTTGTCCTGTCAGTGGAAGGAGAGACTCACAAATAGTAATAGGCATCAAATGGCCTGTTTCTGTGAATCTGATCCTGCTTCAGGAGAGATAACAGGAAGAATGCTGACATCTGTGATGAAAGGACAGTGAACAAAGGCTCTCAGGAGTGTGATTTATGGTTGCTGAGACTGTTATGGTGCCTGCCCTCATTCAGTCACACAAGTGAGAAGGGAAAGCTTTATTTCTCCTTCAGTATTTTGGAGAGAGAAAAAGAAATGATTTTGAGAAAGCAAATATAAATAAAATATATGTTACTATATTTATTATGGTATATAAGATATAAACAGACTAAGTTTTTGGTGAAAATAAAGTAAAGCCACTTTCCTATCAACGTATCACATTTTGCCTTGACATTCAAAGTAACATTGTAAATAAACTTTTAAAACAACTTTGCCCCATTAGATAACAAAAATAATTTTAAAAGTCTACATTACATCCATTAGGAAAATAACAAAGATCAATGGCAAACAATAAAATAGAAAAATGACAGACATGAAAATTATATGCATGTATACACACACACACACACACACACACACACACACACACACACAGCGCGCCAAAAAAATGCATACACATTTTAAGAAAGGAAAAAAGGCTGTTTGAAAATTGTAATACTCAGTATATACCAATAACAAATGATGACTACAAGTCATGTGTATATATTTTTTGGCACCCCTAGTATATGGTGTCTGACAGTTAAGTTTGCGAACTCACCCTAGAAAAAATGCTACATAACTCATTGCTGAATATCACCATGGACACCTTTGAAGTACTTCCCTTGGGAAGCTATGTAGCAATGCCAGAGCCTAGTCCAAACCTTCAAAGCAATTTTGGAACTCTTTTTCTGGAATGGCCATCAGAACTGTTATTGTATTAAACTTCATGTCCTGAATGTCATCAAAATGTCTTCCTTTCAATATTTCTTTTATCTTCAAGTAAAGAAAGAAGTCATTGGGGGCCAAATCAGGTGAGTAGGAAGGGTGTGCCAATAGTTATTTGTTTACTGGCTGAAAACTCCCACACAGACAGTGCCTTGTGAGCTGGTGCATTGTCAGGATGCAAGAGCCATGAATTGTTGGTAAAAGTTCAGGTCACTTAACTTATCTACGCAGCTTTTTCAGTGCTTCCAAATAGTAAACTTGGTCAAACTGTTTGTCCAGTTGGTACAAATTCATAATGAATAATCCCTCTGATATCAAAAAATTCAGCAACATTGTTGAAACAAGGTCGCAAACTTGTCAGACCTCTGTGTGTGTGTTTCTTGTTAAATGTTTTAACTCATCTATTTCAGCTTTCCCATTTCCCTACTTTATTACATAGGTCTTCCAGTGATTAGTAATTTAACAATTTTGTCTATATGCTAGAGACTGAATAAGCAGTATGTATACATGACATAAGAAGAGGTATGTAGAGAGCTGGACTGACTGAACAGTGTGACTACACAAACTTTAAATTTGGAGAGGGAGTAAGCACGCAGTTTTTGAACAGAAGATAGCTGCATTACTTCTCAGAAATACATTGTCGCTATTTGAAGTTTAAGTAGAATTTCCCTTACTCAAGAATTAGTTTTTGAACAGCTTGTGCCTGGGTATATATAATTTTGTACCTCTTGAACAATGCTAATAGCTATTCCTAAGAACATAGAGAATAAAAAGGCATTTTGATATGAAAATACAGCATTTTTGGATATGGTAGTTATTCCTAATATGAATGGGGCTGATCATATCTTTCTTTTATAATTTTCTTTATTCAACTACTATGACATTTTTAATTATAGTAGAGTATAAACTGTCACTCTTTTAAATATCACCCTGTCTAAACTTCACCTACTTTGTACTGCACTTCATATTTGTTTATAAATAATAATTCTATGATAGTTTGGTTATATTATATTCTTTTCAGTACCACTAAAAAACCCCCACAACTTTCTTAGTAGAAAAAATGGAGAGCACCAAGATATCTGGGTTTGTTTCTGGGTGGGTTTGTTTTTTGAAAAATGGACTACATTTTGTGACAAAGTTTAATAAAAAGAAAAGATAATGGACAAGACTTAAAAAGAAGTAAATACTCAGATAGGGTACAGATTATTTATAAAACCAGAAACAAAATTATTCAATGTTTATCACACAAATTTTATGCATGTATTCCTGTTACATATATTACATGGTATCTTACAAAACTAAATCCTAAATTTTAAGTAAGCATGTTTATGCCTGATATCAGCATGAAGGGATTCAGTATCCTTGGTATATTTATGTAAAGCATCAGCTATACATATAAACATGCAAATTAACTCAGCATCTTTCATTTTTATGTCTCGTATCTTTATAAGGTCATATTAGAATGGGTCTATTTATACAGTACCTTCAAATGTCAGGACAGGGGCTACCGAATATAGTCTCTCTGTGCAAATATGTTTCTATAGCTACTGTTCAAAAATCGGAGTTTTTTCCTTATTACTCAGTTTAATGATAATTTTTAAAATATTTTACATTTTAGATTAATTCAGATATATATAAAATTTGACTTTTAAAATTGTCTTTATACAATCAAAGTTTTTGAAATATGTTAAACAAATTATCTCTCTTTTGATTAAATAAAACATACTTTACTTTTTTAAAATTTCATTTACTCTTGTTTGAAATCCCTCTAACTCACTAATGCTCATTTTTACATTTGAGGTTCCCCACCAAGAATTTTGCCAAGGGGGGAAAAGTATATATATATTTGTATATATATATACATATATATATATATACTTTATATATTATATATATCATAGATATATGATGTATATTATATATCTATGATATATATATAATATATAAAGTATATATAAAGTATATATATATTTGTATATATATATATATACACAAATATATATATACTTTATATATATCATATTAATATATATCATATTATATATATCATAGATATATGATGTATATTATATATCAATGATATAGATATAGATATATAGATATATATGTACTATTAGGTTGGTACAAAAATAACTACAGTTTTTGCAATTATTTTTAACCTTTTAAACCACAATTACTTTTGCACCAACCTAGTACATAATGTCACCAGCATTTTTCAGTAATCACAGAATCAGTTTCTTTTAAAAGTGAACTAGAAACTCTGATTTTTATGCAAAAATCAACCATGTTAAGTTTAGGGATGCTAATATTTCACTATTCTTTATCCAGTTAAACCCTGTTTAACTCTGGAAATCTATCCGTTGTCCTATTGACAGTTCATCCATCTGTCGTAGGCATAGAACAGATCATCCTTGTTTGTGTCTGTGCCCATGGTGCTGACGCAGGGACTTAACTCCGAGTTCAGTGCCAGCTTTTCTACCAGTCAGCTTGATAAGCTGCATATGTCTGAATTGTACTGCTTGAATAGTTCTGAATGTTCAAGCTGTAAACCCTTAAGGCAGGGATTACTTCCATGGGAAACTACATAATACAGGATGCTTTACTAGCACAAAGTAATCGATATCAGAATGGTTCAAATGGAAATCAGCTTCGTTCATATACAACACATACAAAGAAGCAAATATACCCCAATGGATCTTGTCTATTCATCTTTTTGGGATCACCTTTGTAGTTCAGCTTTAAATAGAAAAGCTATTTAGAAGCACATTTCATAGTGTGATGTAAATTTTGGTCAGACATGGTATTGTTACCAGTTTAGTACAAATTAATCTTTAATTTTAGGTTACCCAGGAGTTATTATGTCCTAAAAACGAAATAGGAAACAAAAGACAGCTGAATAATCATGGGCTAATTACTTTCTTATTTTTATCACATTATGTGTGAGTCCAGAGTTCTTGAGAGATAGCCAATTAGGACACATTTTCAAATCTAGGAAATATGAAAAAATGACATTACATGCAAATCTGAGGGAAATATGGCTCAGTCTTAATGCATTATGTGTTATGTCAATACATTGTGTTTTAGTATAGCTTTGCAATGAGTTCATTGCAAAAGACCGTGCAATTATGTATTTATTAACCTCTTTTCGAGAATGACTTTTAAAAATACTCTTATTATAGAACTTATTGCTATCTTTTTAAGTGAACTGAACTCCAGGGTATATAGATGGAAAGAGAGAGGAGAATCTCATTATTTACAGAGAGAATGCTAAAAGCCTAGTCACCATCATGCTGGTTGTTTCATTCCACCCGTGTGTTTCTATGGCCATTTCTCTCACTTAGGCTGACACTAAACTACTGAGGAGGAGCAATGGTAAGGCCATTACAGGCAGAGGGTTGCTTTTTTTATCTGAACTTTTTTCTTGAACTTACAGTTTTTCCATTACTCTTTAAATAGTTATCTTCTGCTAATGCCTATCTTTCACTGCCTATGTTCTAGATGGTTAGGTGAACTGGAGACTAAAGTGATGCAAGAGAACATCTCACTTCCTCCATAAAGCATCAAATTTTTGGTTCCCAATTGGTATTTTCAAATTTCTGGGACAATAAAAAGTACTAAAGTAACAGACCGTATTAAATCCTAAGTCTTAATGACTTGATGAAATCTATCTCCTTTAATACCATTGTCTCAGGGTATGGGAAAAGCAAATGTAAGAAGTAGCTTCATAAATTGACCATATGTGTGACCCACAATTCATCTCCTGTAACAGTGTTAGTCTATCCAACACAGTACCAGTCATTGTTGGGAGGATAACTAAGCAGAAAAGCAGTTACCCCTATAATCTAGCCTCTATCTCCTGTGAAACCATTTTTATTTAAGCTACATCAAACTCAATAGTATTTAAAGTGGATTGGTATATTATTCCATGTAGCTAGATTGTTTCTCAGAGTCTTCTTCCATGCACACAGCATTTCTTAAATCCACATCTGGACCTTTCCCGACTCCTGCCTTAGCAGGATTGGGAAAGATTCTCTGAGCCTGCTGCTTCCACTCAATATTCATCCCAGCACACCATGTTGTTTCAGAGCCAGAGACAGGAGCTGTGCCAGCTGAGTCTCAACCACTGAATTTAACCAGCTGATAGGATAAAATTGAGAAAGATAAACAACAACCTAAAAAAAAAAAAAAAAGAAAAAAAGAAAGACAAGAAAAACCCAATTGAGCCAAACATGCATAACAGATGACATTAAAAGATTTGAAATTAGTAAAATATTTTGCATCCTCTTTTTCCATTCCAATGTCTAGTACTATTGGCATTGTATATGTATCAACTTACCTCATGATAAAACAAACAAACAAATCCAAGATATGTATTATTCTGTAGATGTTTGAACTTAACTATGTCCTTTATATTTATAAAATGACACTGTTCTTTACTTGAGAAATGTATTAACATACATAAATACTGTCATCAGAAAAAAAACCATGTGATTGGAGACTTACAACTTTCATAAAAATGAGCTATAAACCAGCTTATAAAACAAATTAACTATAGGATTAAAGTAATAGAATAGCAATAAAAAATAAAGAACATAGGTTATAAGGATAATTATGTTTGCATAGAGTCAAACAGAAAAGTATTTTTAAAAACTCCGTAAAATGAATGGATGGAAAAAACGAGTAATTGCCGCAACACTGGAAAATTTTAAATTGACTTAATGATTACAATACAAAATAAGAAATGAGAGATGTGGAATTCAGAAGATATCTGACTAAGATCCAAAGACCATGGCCAAACATTTAGACGTTAGAGAAAACTGGAGCAGTGAAAGTATTGGTCTAAACACAGTTCCCACTATCGGTCAACATGAAATGCAATTTCTACCTTGCCTTTGGGCTGTTTCACCTCCTTTGATTGAAATTTCTGTTTATTATCTCTGTGGTCAGCCATTGACCTGACAGATTTCCTTGAACATTTGAATCCAGTAAGAAAAGAGGAAAAAATATATGTATAGCCTCTTTAAGTTCCCTCTGCAGATGCAACCCAGGAAATCACATCAACCCAAGGAGATAAAATACACCCCCACTTCTTGGAGGACAAGGGACTTATTGCCCCACTGGCACTAGCAAGCCACAGCAGAAACAGAAATCAGGAACTCAGTCTACCGTTCACACAGCTGCTTATCATGGGGCTGAAGGAAGAGATGGTAGCTGCCATGCAAATGTCAAAATCCACAAAAATTTACCATCATTTTTCTTCATCAAGCGCTCCCCTCAATGATGTAAGTGTTCAACTATACTCCAGAGTTCTATAATATTTGTTCTCATGGTTCTTGACAGCTCATAGTTTTTGTTGTCTGGATTGACTCCTGTATCTGTCTAACCTGAAATCTTCCGTGAGGGCACTTCCACAATGCAAATATATATTTTAGTGCATGCCTAACCTTTTTTACTGGTAGAATCTGATACTCCTTATGAACTTTTCTCTATAGGTAATTCAACAAATATTTAGTGTTTATGCACAGTATTTTATTTTATAGTTTTATTAATTATATATTTAATTTTTTCTAAACTAAAAATATTCATGTTATTCTCCTAGTCACTTATCACATTTTTCTTTTTAAAAATTGTATACGTGCTTTTTGACCTCTAATCTGATATACTTGTAATTCATATTTAACATTATGTATGTTTAGGGTGTACAAAGTAATGATTTCACACACTGAATATTGCAAAACGATTACAAAATAGGATTAGATAACACCTCGATCACCTCACATAATTATGATGTCTTTGTATGTGGCAATGCATTTCAATTCTACTCCCTTGGTAACCTTCTAGTATATAATATAGTATTATTAACCATAGTCACCAGGCTGTATATTAGATTCTTAGAACTCATTCATCTTATAGCTGGAAGTTTGTGCCTTTTGATCAACATCTTCCAATTTCCCAAACCGCACAGTCCCTGGAAACCACCACTATACTCTCTGTTTCTATAAGTTCAGCTTTTTTAATTTATTTCACATGTCAGTGATATCATAGAGTATTTGTTTTTCTCTGTGTCATATTTCACATAGCATAACGTTCTCAAGCTCCATCCATGTTGTCAAGAAATGTCAAGATTTCCTTCTTTCTCATGAAGGAATAATATCCCGCAGTTCAATATCAGACCTCTTCTATCGATTCATCCATCAAAGAACATTTAGGTTGTATCCATATCTTTATTATTATAAATTATACTGCAATCAATACAGGAGTACAGATATCTCTTCAAGATTAGGATTTCATTTCCTTTGAATATATAACCAGAAGTGGGGATTGATTTTGTTGAATTATCTTTCTGTGATTTCTTGCAGCCTAATGAGTTTCCTTAAAACAGCTATTTTGAATTCTTTATTGAGTAAATTGCAGAGCACCATGTCTTTGAGATCAGTTGGTAGAAGATTATTCTGATCTTTTATTGGTGTCATTTTTCCTTAATTTTTCATATTCCTTTAAGTATTGTCTTACTGTCTTTGCTTTTAATGTAGCAGTGGGCTCTAGTTTCTAGTCTGACTTCAGGAGAAAAGTACCTTCCATTGTTCTGCTAGCAATTCTGCTGCTTTCTCAAACCATCTATGGATAGACCTGCTACATACTTCTTGCTCTCTTGTGGCAGAATTCTTAAGCTTATATGCTTTCTCAAAATCCTATAACTAATCAGGCTGGGTGCTGATAGCCTCCTTTTTGCTCAAGTTTGTGGTTTCTGTCTGGTCTGCAGATTCAGGCTGGTTTTCTGCATGTGCTCACTAGCCATTTGACATACCTAGTTTTCACCACCATCATGAAGACACACAAAGAGTTGGATATGAGGTGTGGGAGTATGTGGTTGAGGCACTCAGCGTGCTAGGGCTTCCAATGGGGCAGTTGGGGCATCCACAGGTGATGTGTACCAGAGGATCATATACAGGCCTCCTGATGAAGTCTCTGAGGCAGTTAACTGGATCTGCACCCCCTTGGCAGCTTCTCTTCCAGGCCCTGGCTGTTGTTCTCTTAGCTGCTCAACAACCCCGAGTTATGCCCTCATGACTCAGTAGTACTCTGCCAGGGGTGAGAGGAATAGTTCCCATTTGCAGTGTCCTGCTCAGCTGGGGAAGCTGTGGACTCACTCACATGCTCACACTTTCCCCCATGCTAAAAAACAGGCCCAGTGTCCTCTCTGGGCAGTGGGATGTGACACCTTCTGGGTTGAGTGATACAGGTAAAGTCAAGCTGTTTTACTTACCCTCTCCAATGAGTCCAGTCTCAGATTTTTTGCTCCAACAATGTGCTGAATTATAAGACTTCCACAAAGGTTCTTGTCCATAGGTGACTGTGTAAATCAGGGTTTTCCAGGGAATCCCAGGCTGCAACCAAAGGGTTCCACAGCCAGGACTGAGGTCTGACACATCATCTAATACATGGGTGGATGTGACTCCTTCCTGGTCCCTTGGCACATGATGCTGGATCCCACTGCTCCTACAGGGCACTTTTGTCTGTGGTTGGATGCTAAATTGTTATTCCTGGGGAAGGGATATGAGTGAGGGATGTCTTATTCTCACATCTTGCTAATGTCATTCCGAATCTTATTTTTCCATATAATTTTTCATCCAGTGTTATTATTCATAATAAAAAACTACGCAATGTTGTGTATGTCAATTCTCAGAAAATTTGAAATAGTCTATCTCTCCATTTATAATAATTACAATCATTGACTGCATTCTCAGTCATCTTTATCCTTGAGAAACTTGCAATCTTGTTGCAAGAACAAATAAATTGATAATTTAAATAAATATTTGATTTAAAATATTTTTCAGTAATAACTATTATTTTATACCTATATAAGATAAATTAAATTCATGGGGGAAAAAATCAGACAAAATTATTTCACTATGTGGACTTTTCCCAAAATTATATAATTAAGAAAATTAAATTTTGCCCCTTGAAAATGTATTTAAGAAAATATTATAATCTAGTGAAATGTTGAATCACATAAAATGATAAATTATCACTTTTGTCTCAAAAGCTGGAATTAAGTGACAAATGACCACAAAGAAAAGCTGAAAAGGTAAGTGGACAATAAAAATAAGAAAGTTGCAAAATTCAATCATGTTATAGATTGCAGTCATCAGCTATAAACTCCTTTCTTAAACTATTTTTAAAGTTAGTAGCAAATTCATTGTAAATTGCATCAAGTTTAACCTTGCTTTTGAAGTTGATAGCATTAGTACTTGAATTTCTAGTAGAAAAAAAATTTTCAAAGAATAAAAATGTTTTCTCTATGGGAGCTCTTTACCTTTTTAGAAATATGTTCCTAAAATTTTAAAATGAAATGAGTCAATACTTTTCTCCATTTTATTACTTTTATTTTTCTAAATAATTGTATCTCTTATTTATTAAAGTCAACAAAATTTAAACTTTGATGCCATTTTGTACGTGTAAATAATATTAATTGGCAATGATTTATTGGTAGTAATCTGTGTAAAACAGACTTGTGCAAAACAATGTGGTAGAGATCTTTAGGTTTTGCCTCAAAAGCTGGACTTAGGTGACAAATGACCACAAAGCAAAGCTGAGTAGGTAAGTGCACAATAAAAATAAGAAATGGGAAAATTGCTACCATTAATTAATGGGTAAATAAAGTTAAGAAAAATATCCAGATGTTGCCTGTAGCATACTTTTTCAACTTCATGACTTCATAGGCCTAGAGGTAATTTCTAAATTTCAAAAACTCATCCTTTCCTAGGATAAGTTTGAGAACTTAATTCAGAACTCATAGTTTTGCTGAGTCATATAAGCTAGCACCCTTGCCCCCAAATCATGCCTACTGTGTCATTCCATTTATACAAAATAATAGGAAATATGAGCTAACCTACAGCAATGGAAAGCAGTTCAATGGTTGTCTGGGAATAGAATGGAGGCAAAGAGAAGTGGGAGGATGTGAATGTAAAAGAACAAAAGGAATTTTGGGGGAATGGTTCATTATCTTGATTATGGTGTATTTTACAGATGACTACATATGCCAGATCCTGTCAAATGGTACACTTTAAGCATGGAAGCTTATTATATATCAGGTATACCTCAATGAAACTGTTAAAACTTTCAAAACAAGTTATATGACATGACTGACATGTATTCCCCCATCAACGTACCCCCTTCACTCTCAATTAAAGATGTCTACACTCTTCTACAAAGACCTGTTACCTATAAAAAGGCAATGTTGTATGATAAAACGAGAAGTGGTCTTGGAACACGAAGATATAAATCAGGGGTGCCAAACTTTTTTCAACGGTTTTCACCAAGGGCCATATGCAGTAAAATACACAAACAGCCGGGCCACTCACTCAAGGTGAAGTACGGATTGCCTCACCTGGTTTATTTAAGTAAACTAAATATATTTTTTGAATTTGCTGCGGGCCAATTAACAATGGATCGCGGGGCGCAGTTGGCCCGCGGGCTGCAGTTTGGACACCCCTGATATAAATTATATCCCTCATCTGAGAATATTTAGTGGATGACCCTGAATCATTAACCTTTATGTTTTTCTAATTCCTTTATTAATGTTGGAAAGAAAAGTTATTTAGTATTTTTATACAGTTTAACACTGCAAACATAAAGAGGTCTGCCATATTCTGGTATGAATTTTAACATTTACTACTATATTATAAGAATTTTGATTTTCGTTGTCTCTCTACATTCAATTCACATTATTTTAAAATGATAATTAGCCCATGGAAACAGATTATATACATGTTAGGAGACCCAAATGCATAAACTTATATATCATTATTATAAGTTGTAACATATATATATATATATATATATATATATATATATATATACACCTATATATAGATACACACATATATATACATATATGTATGTATAAATATATATATAGTCAATGTGTATTTATATATACATATATATTTACATATATACATATATACTATATATATTTATACATACACATATACATATATGTATGTATAAATATATATAGTCAATGTATATTTTCAACTCAATTTTTTAATGTGTCATTTGAAGACTTGAAAGATATAGACATAGAAGTATTCTAAACTGAATGTGAAATGTTATAGTCAATTGTAAAATGAACTTAATTTATATTGAAAATATATTTTTATATAATTAAATTCATTTAACTAGTTGATCCTGTTTGTTAAACTCATTACATTAATTTGACATTTTGACCTTACTAATAAAGTTGATGGATCTTCAGGAAATAGAACATATGTATAGCATAATCTTATTTTTTGAGAAACATAAAATACAGCTAAATGAAGTGGGAGATCTTAAAAAAAACAGTTTTTATTTTAAGCACATATACAAATATGTCAACTAACCTATCTACCTAACTTCTAATTTACAGTTTAATAAAACTACAGATGAGTGATTTTTAAAACTAAAATAAGCAAAGAGAACAGACTTCTTAGGTTTCCTGGAGCTTTTAAAATAATTTGCCAACACACATTGTCTTTTTCCATTACAAAATGTGGTAATTTTAGAATATAACTGAAATTTATCATGCATTTTTAACAAAATCATTTTCTAAGAAATAAAATTTTTAAATACTAGCATTTTTAAATACTATATAGATTTTAAAATATGTATATTAATAAAGGAGCCCATTACATTTTTATAAAGCAACATTCTTTAAGAAAAGGTTTAAACTAAACTTAGAAATCCTTTCATTCTAAGTGCATCCATGAATCTCTAAGGAAGCCAATTTGGAAAAAGAAGAAAAAAAGTAATATGATTTCATATCCCAGCTTTGCAAAAAAACTGATGAAAATAATTAGGTAAACCTTGAACATGTATGATTTTCCACTTATAGAAATTATATTTAATATTATACCAGAAGTTAAAAATTCAAATTATATTTAATGTATTATAATCTATACTTACATATATACTTTTAAAAAATGTTTTACTCTACTCACATGAATTCATTTTTATTCTCTTTTAACTTTTATATGAAAGACCAAAACACCATCTTTTATTTGTTTCATTTCATACATTTTGAAATGATAGTTTTAAGTAAAGCTATCTTAGAGATAAAGTTCTTTCTGTCACAATAGCCTCTAATTCTAAAGTGTTCTATATTCTTATGTATGAAAACATGACATCTTTTTTGGAAAATACATTTAATATTCTAATATTCAATAATAACATATATCTAATATTTTATGAATATTATCCTGGAATTTTCTAATACATAATCAAAATTTGTTAGATATACTACTTGTTATTGAAATCTCATGTGTACCTAGTGCCCTCAAATCACGAAAGGAAAGAGACTCTTGGCCAAACTATATTCATGGTCATAATTAAGATTCAGCTCATGGGTGCTCACTTCTAAAGAGCTTTCCCTGAATCTCCACCCCAGCAGAAATTCAGCTAAACCTTCCCTGCAGAACTCCATGAAATTGAAGTCACACCTAATTAGTTATTCAATCACAACCCAGACTGTTGAGGGCAAACTTCAGGCCAGATGTTATTCCCTCTGAAGGGAATCTGCTCCTCTATGAGACTGTTTATGATACAGTAATGTCTTCCCACACCTTCACTCACTGCTTGTTGCAAGGTTGGCGCTCAATAAATATTCAATGAATTAACATTTGCAGGTACTAATTAATGGATCTAATAATTAAAATGTACAGTTTTCCTAAGAAAGATAACAAGAAATTCAAAGTAGTTCTATAAGCTTGGAAAAAAGAAGAAGAAAAAATGTTTTTGAAATTAAAGTGGTACTTGCCAAATATAATATTTCAAACAGATAGTTGTAGTGGTTCTTAATTAAGCATAACCTCCCTAATAAATCCATTTTACATTTCCGTGTTTAAGTACATAATTTGCAATGAGTAATTTGACTTTGTTTATACCTTGCTTTTATAAAGCTTCTAGGTATTCTTTCTTTTGCCATATATGTTTATCCTGTGTTTACCTTGATGGCCACTTACATAAGACTAGGGTTTACATCTCTGACTGAGCAACTGTTATGCAAGTGTTGATGTGCTAAGCAATTAGACAAAGTCAAGCATGAAAAAATATGTCAAAGTGAAATAAATGAATACATCCAAAAATGTGAACTAACAGTCCATATAATTCGAGAAAAAATAAGATTAAGTGTCTATAGTCATTTGACGACAGAGACTGAAGAATACGTATATAGGAGAAAAGAGAGTAATGCTACATTACTTCCTAAAATAAAACTTAATTTTCAGTTTTCTTTTCTGTTTTGCAACAATTTTGATTGTATATGAATTTAGCACACATTAATTTCCACAAATGTGTTGGTCATATAATATACGCCAGGTCCACTGATGATTTTGCCAAGTTAAATATGAGGAGACATGGACTTTACTCTTCAGAAACTCAGCTGTGCAGTGAGTTTAAATCACCTGCCATATTGAAGTTTTTATTGAATTTTACATGCTGTGCAATGAATTATATAATAAAAGACCTTCACTGAGTTGTATAGTCTCAGGACTTCAAAATATTTGGTATGGAAATTGCGTGCAAACTATTCTCCCACTTTCTGCTTCATGTCCCTACAGAATTCTGGCTTTAAAAATCATTTATCATTTTGAAAAGTGTTTTATATTCTACATATCACCAACTTTATATCATATTAATATTTGATTTTACTATTATCATGCAAGTACCACGTATATAAATATAAGCAATTAAACTATAAAAAGCAGAACATTAATCTGAAAAGTCTCCTATGTAATACTATATTTCACAGCATTCTTGATTAAAAAATAAAAATAAAACTGTATACTAGCCACATAACAATAGGATTTTTAGCTGAGGAACAATAATTTTTTACAATTTTGTGTCTTAAATTATTTGGAAGCTGTTATACATGGTATTGCTCTGTAGACTCATTATCGTTCAAAATTAGAGTTTATGATTATTTCATAACAAGTTTCATGATTTTTATGTAGATTTTACACCTAAAGTGCCAAGTAGAAATTGCAAAAATTTTTTCACTTATTCCTTTGTGTGATACTATTGTTACCCAAATACTTCTGCGTGTGCCCAACATTAACAGTAATGTAATATGAGCTCACATACTGATTGTAACAATTCTCCAACAACAATTCACAAGTATAAACAACTCAGAAGTAGACCACAGAGCCTAGAGGTCAGTTTTTCTAAATGCCAGAAAACAACAACAACAACAACAACAACAACAAAACTTAATGATTTAAACATACAATTTCTTTCAAGAGTCACTTGCTCTAATATTAGAATTTTAAGTAGCATAGTTATTTGTTTTCCTTGAACACAATGTACTTTTCTCTTTATATGGGTAGTTGAATTAGAGAGCAGGCATTACATAATAAAGCAGGGAGAGAGAACTGGTTGCTTTCAGAAGGCAAGGCCAGCATAGCTGAGTGTGTGAAGGAGGAGACAAATTAGAAGAGAACAATGAGACACTCAACAATTGTAAGAGAGCTACATGAGAAGAAACTGGGCACAGTATATTCTCAGGCATCCATTTCAGCATGTAAGGGGCTTGGAAGCCACCACTTGTCCTAACAGCAAGTAAAATCTGAACATCCTGAAAAACTAACAATTCTTCCTGGATTCTTAAAAGAGGAGAGGACACAGAACAAACTATTGCCCACAAATTTGAGGAGAAGAGCAAATATAAGGAGTCAAGTCTTACCTGCACCGAGGCTCAGTAGTGGAAACTGCTGCACAAACCAGCAGAGGAAGTAAGGAAGGTTCTAGAAAGTCTCCGTGGACTGGAAGGCCTCACGAGCTACTTACCTTGGTGTACTTGATTTTGAGGTTGGGTGTGGGCAATGACTGGCAGTACCGGGACACCATGAAAGCAGTGGGGTTGGCCTTCACCTCCAGAGAGTTCTGAATCTTTCTAGAAGTCATAGTGGTGGACCAGGGTGTCTCTAACCTGTGGGGATCCAGGGCGGTCACCTGTATGTACGCAGGTGTCAAGCTAGGGCTCTTTTTATTGGACATGAGGGCTGGTGGGAGGCAAAGCTGAATTGTAATTGATGAATTGCTGGAGGCTCAGTGATGGCAACTCTGAGAATTAAAAACTCCAGGAGGACCCAGTAAAAGAGGGCCCCCCACAATATTGTGAGATATACCTCCAGGAGCTAGACCAAATTCCCACAGGAAACATTTGAGAAACATTCCCTTGTGTTTCCTGCAAGGGGAGGGGAAAAGGAATCATTTTGAAATACAGGTGAGCACTCTGATCTTAACAAGACCTTCACTCAGGGGAAACCGGCTGGGGTTGATGATCGCAGCCTGACTGACCTGGGGGGAGGGGAATACCCAACTCGGAGCCAACTCTGGCCATCCTGTGCCACTTAAGGGAGAAACAAAACCGGAGAAACTCTTGTGAACTTCACAGTCCAGAGACATAGGCTCACTAAAATACCGAGAGCTAAGCAAGAGATTTGAGAATACTTTCCCTCACCCCACATTACTAAGGACTTATTTAAAGAAGCTCCTTTACCCAGTACATCATGTCCGGCTATGAAAGAAAAATCACAAAGGCATGCCACAAGATAAAAAACACAATTTGAAGAGAGAGAGCAGGCATCAGAACCAGACGTGGGAGGGACGTTGGGATGATCAGGCTGCATATTTCAAACAACTATGATTAACATGCTAAGCGTGCTGGTGGATAAAGTGGACAGCATGCACAAACAGATGAGCAATTAAGGAGAGAGGACAACTCCTTTTTCTAAAGTTTTGAAAAATAAAAAAAACTAAAAAGAAATGCCAGAGGTAAAAAGCATTGCAACCAACATGAAGAATGCCTTAATGGGCTCAATAATAGACTAGACACGGCTGAGGAAACTATCTCTGAGCTGGAGGATATGTCAGTAGAATCCTTGAAAACCAAAAGGAAAGAGAACCAAAACTGAAAAGAAAAAAAAACACAACCAAAAAAACAACCCCCCCCCAAAAAAAACACCCCAGAATATCCAAGGACTGTGGGACAACTACAAAATGTGTAACATATGTGTAATAATGAAGTATATTGGTAAGAATGGGCCATACCTAAGGGGGGGGGGGACCAGAATATGAGATCAAAAGAAGACATTAAGTAAAGAAGTGCATGAGCAAGATTGCCAGTGGTGACAAGAGGTCAAATAGAATAAGCCCGAGAGATGTCTATTAGAGAAAATGACAAAGACTATATCAACGTCCTGAAGAAGTTTGTTTTGGAGGAGCAGTGAGCAAAAAGTCAGATTGCAGTGGATTGAAGACTGAGTTGGGATACAGGAAAAGGTGGCATTAAGTGTAGCCCTCGATGTCATCCAGGATATCACTCATTTCCCCTGAGCACTTTGTCCAACTCAAAGGATTTACTCCATGCTACTATAATATATTGAGAGGTCTTAAAGTGGGTGAAAAGGCAAAAACTCTTTTATTCTTGCTAGTGAGACAGATATTTAAGTACTTTTTAAAATTTCATACATTAGATAATTTTCACTGAGAAAATTTTAATGCAGAACATGCACTGTATTATTAATATTGAAAAACATGTATACATTGATGTTTGGCCTTTGAGAATTATAAAAAAATTAATGCAGTTGTATGTATAAGTTTGAATTATACATATGTCATCCTAGCACTACAGCTTCCTAACTTGGAGAAAACTTTTCAAATATATTGATATTGGCAAGTAGCTGCTAAACTTCAGAAAGATTATACTGGCCATCTTCTGTTTATCCTGTCATATCCACTTTAGATGTTTCTCTCTGGTCACTGTCCTGGGAAACTGACCTAAATAAACTACAGACACACTTGTATTTGCTTGTAGCTTCTGGTTTGGTTAAAAGTAAACCTGCGAAGGGAGTAGAGTGAGTGCAGGGAGCCTGTTATCTGTCCCTATAAGGATTGCGTTGACTTGACTATGTCTCCCATCTGAAGTTTGTTGTTCTTCTCAAGGCAGCCTCTTCTACATGGTTCTCCCTACTGACATTTGGTAACAACTGTCTTCCTCGCTTTGAGAGAATTAAATCTCTGATAATGTTAACCTCTAGGCTATTGCATTACCCCTTGTGTTTCTCTATGCCCTCCTTATGCTACCTTCCAAATACTCACTTTTACTGTTCCCTCTTCAGGTTACACTAGTTTGAAAGAGCCAACTATTTCCAGCTGGTAAATTGACTTACACAAGGATATGCTTTTCAAGAAAATCATACTAATTTGTTGTATACTGTAAAAACGTTGTATAGTAACATTAGATAATCAGTTTCCTGAGCATATGAAAATAATGGCATTTAATTTTCATTATTTTTGTAAACATAATTCTCATTGTCTCCATAGGCACATATGAGAGTCAATCACTTCTTACTTAAATTCAGGTAGAGTCACCAAAGGTTTAGAAACATATAGGTGAATACATACGAAGAACTTGGACTACACTGATAACAGAAAAAATAAAAATAAATGGGTGCAGTCAGATGGCTCAGTTGGTTAGACCGCAAGCTCTTAACAAAAAGTTTGACAGTCCAATACCTGCATGGGATGGTGGGCTGCGCCCCCTGAAACTAAGATTGAAAACGGCAGCTGGACTCAAAGCTGAGCTGCACCCTCCACAGCTAGATTGAAGGACAACGACTTGACTTGGAGTTGATGGGCCCTGGAGAAACATAGTGTTTCCTGATAGTCTTCAATTAAAAAATAAATAAATAAATAAAATTAAATAAAAAACAATAAATAAATAAATAAATAAATAAATAAATAAATAAATAAATGTTAAGATGGATTTAGAAGGAAGAATACATGAAAATTGAATGTGATTTTAACATTGTGTTATGAAAAATTTGAATTATTTTTCCCAAATACTTACTCCCTTTTTTATTAATACCATCAATTGAATAAACAAAAATTGGAAAAGGGATGTGAATCTAGAGACCTTCATCTTGTTCAGTTCTCTAAATTCAATTTCTCACTAAAATCTAGGTTGTAAACGTCTTGAACATCTCTCTTATATGACCCTTTATATCCACCACGAATGACTACCAATGAATTAGGCCAAGCTCTCAGTATCTACTAACTGAATATTGCAACATTAATCTTATTTCTCTGGCATGCAGCAGCTGTTTTAATTAAATAAATGTTGAAATTAGTGAACTGGATTATTTTTTTAGAGCACCCTGTGGAAGATATTTGATCCACAACGAGTAGGTGAAGGAATATTTATATCTATGGATTTTGGGAGCATGAAGTAACAGCCAGTGAAATGACCCTAAGGTGGGAATGCACCTGGCATAGTGAAGGAATGGAGGGGAGTCCAATGTGTGACCAGATTTGAGTAAATAAGGGACAGAATGGTAGACTGGGAGGTCAGATGGCACACCCTACACTTAAGGGCACAACATGAAATTTACATTTACTGTTTCTTCTATGTTTTATTAGTTATGAATTATTTACATAGCTGTAAATAGGCTATTGTAGTCTTTATTTGAATGGCCATTTACCAAGATAAAATGGCTTTTACTATGGACACAGTGAATATTAGCGGTCGGAATCAAATAGCATTTGTATCACATTGTGTATGTGTTTTAGTGTGCGGTGTGTGTGTGTGTGTGTGTGTGTGTGTCTGAGAGAGAGAGAGAGAGAGAGAGAGAGAGAGAGAGAGAGAGAGAGAGAGAGAGAGAGAAGATTTTGTATTTTTAAGTTTGAACTTAAGTGCTTTGGTTGAAATAATGGAGGTGTGGGATACTTGAAAACTCACATCTCAGTACCTGTCAGATTCACTACATCAGTGATCTTGTAGGTTCCAAATAGCACAATATTATATAAAACCTTGATGATAAATTAAATCACAACTTTTAGAAATCATTTTAGAAAATTATATGTGACATGAAATAAGTGAGAATTGCATACACGTAGATATATATAAAATTGCATTTTGAAAGCATGGATTAGTTTATTTATTTACTATTTACTCATCATGAATGAGTCTTGGCTTAATGATGATAAATGTATGAACGTATGTGGCTTGTGTTTTAGGAAAAAGTCAGTGGGGCAAAATGAAGTGACTGATCAAGATTGTATAATAAAATCTCCAAATGCAGTTTATATTGTGTATACAATTAACTGCCAGAAAAGTGAAAAGAAACAGATGGCCAACAAGAAAAAAATTGAATTTAAACAAGTGGGTCTGTTGTTAACTAGGGAATATAATTTTAATTTAAACTTGCATATAAGATGCACAAATATGCCTGACAAATATGAGATTTTTAAAAATTTGTGAGTTACATAAAGAAAAAATAATGCATATGTGAAAAAGAAATGGTAACTAATGATAATGTTATACCCATAAAGTCATGCCGAGATCATGTCCTTGAATTAAAGAATTTATAAATAAGAAGATTTGGAAAAAAAAACAAAGAAAAAACATCTAGTAATCAGATGTTGCATCTGAAGTTGATTATTCAATATAATAGAAATCCCCAACAAGTTTGAGTTTATGGCAATTGAATTTTCTCATTAGACAAAACATGGATGATAGATACACCTCAAACAATGTTTTAAAGCTCTGAGAAAATAATTGTGGAACAAAGGTATACTAATTACTCACTGCTGCATAAGAAACCACCCAAAAATTTATGGCTCTAAAACTATGCATGTATTATTGCTGATAAACACAGAAGCCTAATAAGCTAAACTCGTAGTTGTAGTGGTTCTTCTTGCTTCATCTGTGCTTGCCCTTGAATTAGGCAAGGGCAATTGCCCTAATTCAAGGGCAAGCACAGATGAAGCAAGAAGAACCACCACAACTGCAAGAATACCGCAGGCTGGCTGATCTATGATAGTATGATTCTGTGTGTGGAAGTTGGCTGGCTTTCGGCTAGTGGATCTTGTTATCACGGCATGGTATATATCCTAGCGAACAGCATGAAATATTCAAGGCCTGTGTAAGGCCTATATTTACTAGACTCATTGATATTCTACCACTTCTGACTCATCACACTGGTGAAAGCAAGTCAGAAGGCCATCCCAGATTCATTTCCACTGGGAATGTTTTCTATTAAGTGCCACTTAATAGAACAATAAAGTCATCTTGCATGGGGCATGGGATACAGGGAGGGGGCAATTTTAAAAGCCAATTTGTTATGCTTTGCCCAAACACTCAAAATTCATGTCTCTCAAACTTGCAAAATATGTTCAGTTTACCTCAATAAGTTCTAAAGACACATTAGATCATAGCTTCAGGTTCAAAATCCAGAATATTATGATCTACATCAGTCCAGTTGGAATTGCTCAGATGCATCATTTCTTGACCTTGGGGAACTACAATTTAAAAAGGCTATTGATCTGTCACCCAATACATCTAAGACACAGAGATGAGACGGAGACAGCATAACTGCAGGAGACACTCATTTATCCTGGGGGAGAATGAGAAGTACAAGCCATCACTATGGATCCACAGAAATGCTGAACTATGTCTGAGCATGTGTTGCAAGGTTAATTTATTGCAAGTGTAGGAAGGGTGGCACAAATAGCCCTAGTTTCCAATTCCTGGGTGTGTCTCCACTGTCCATTGTGTTAAGGACTCTTGATTTCTCCCTCTGGGATATTTTTCCCCCAAAAAATAATCATTAGACTACCTCTCCCTTGTCTATAATTCTCTAATTGTTGGGCATCAAAAGCAAGACTCAATGAACAATTCAGTATTGATACAGATAAAAAGGTTTGTATAGAGATCATAACCAGTGTGGACTGTATCTGAAGTAGGTATAAAAACATGTTTAATTTTCACCTTAACATTGGCATGTAAACTGTATGTGAGTTCATACACACACACACACACACACACACACACACACACACACACACACAAATTAATGGCTTTGTATCACCTGTCCCTATGCGTTAGAGACAAAATGCTATGGCACTGAGATGAATGACTATTTTCACAAACATTTTGACACTCTATCCTGGGAGATCTGAAACACCATATACTTAGAACCACAATGATGATTTTAATTTATAGTTTCATTATTTCAAGTTTTGAATAGAAGCATATCAGCAAACAAGAAAGAAAGTTGATTTAGTGTTGTTGGCAGATCCTCTGGGAAAGTCTTTGTTCATTGCTCTCAATGGTTACTTTTGAAAAAAAATTGCCTGCACAGAAAGATAAATAGCTTTCTCAGGTTGATTTCTAGTCATAGAAAGTTAGGGACAAAGAGACCTTTTTATAGACTGAATAATATCCAGTCCTTTTAAGTCCTGCTGGAAGTTGGGGCTCTTTATTAACAAAACTCTTTTTGACAAATTTGTGGTCGTCCTATGTGGCTGACTGTAGTTAATTCCATTTGATAACAGCAAACCCACATAGAGCAAGCCCAGGAACTCTCAGAGTTTACAGTCTCTCAAATTGGATTAAATCTGTGAGATGTAATGATTACAATGTAGCTAGAATTACCTGAAAAGTTTAGGTTTAATGATTCATAGTTATAATTTTCTGATATGAGAAAAACATTTTCAGAATAATTGTCCAACTGAAAAACAAAACAAACAAACAAATTACATCTATATACATAATAAAAGTTTCTAGGACACATTTGAGACAAAAGGACTTATGTGGCAAGAGGCTAGAAAGGAGAAAGTTCAAAGATGTAGGCATTTTATTTGGTACTGCTTTTATATTAAGGCATTTCCAAACTGGAAAGTAGTAGCTGAGAAACTAGAAAGCAGAGATTTTCATTAAGTTTTTGTAGCTAAGGAGAAAACCTCCAGTTCAGTGAACACCAAAAAAGAGAGTTTATGGAAATCATACTGGGTTTTTCAGTTGGGACAAATTAGAAATTAAGAGTGAACAGAAAATTTAACAGCCAGCCCAAAGCCTAAAACCTAGATTTAATTATTTCTATCCTGATTGGTTTTAAGGTGTCCTGATCTCCTCCACTCTGTAGCTGCTTCACAGAAGCCAAATACATTCTTCTTGGAGATAGAAAGTAGTATCCTGTGCCCCAAACATTGCTTTATAGATATGCATTTGAGCCTAATATTGAATCTGAAAAAAAAATTATCCAAATGCACAAGAATTGACTAACAACAAAAGAACAACAATGGAAACTGATAAACAATATTCAGCTATTTTCATCCAGATATGAGATTTATTAAGCAAGAACTTTGAAATAACTCTGTTTGAAATACTTGGCTAATTAAATGAGTGGTAGAGAATTTAAAACAAAAAAAACAAAAACAAAAACAACAACAAAAAAAAACGAACCCCTGAGAACTATGAAATGATCTAGTGGAATTTATAGAAATGAAAAAAAAAAAAATCTAATTGATGATACTATCATCGATTAGATAGCCACCTTCACCAGTGCATAAAGTATGATGAAAGAAACAAGAGATATTGAGAAAATGAAGAAATCCCTAACGACTCTTATAATCCACCATAAGCAGACCAGCCTTTAGTTTACTGAAATGCATTGCATTGTTCTTTGGTTAATATAGGATGCTAAAAATTTGTCAACAGATAGAGATGGTTTTTGCCACCTTTATCACTAAATACTTGTATTCTACTACTTTTTTTTACATTAACATATTAAATACTATTTAATGTGCATCTTGATGTATCAGTTGCCTCCTTAATCAAACATTTGTAAACTCATATGATAAAGACCTAGGATTTACATTAACAAAGCAAGAATGACTTGTGTGGACTCCAACATACAAGTTATTTGGAGACTTAGCTATGTTGAACTTTGAATTCTGCAATGCAACAATTAAAACAATTTAAAAATATAATCATAATATTTGAAAAAAAAAATCATGTTTTGTCATCTCATTTTACAGCCTAAAATATTGATAAATCACTTATGTACATACTGTATATAAGGTATTGGATATTGTCTTATAGAGGGAATACAGTCATTTCACTCTACCTTAAGCAGGGATTAAAACATATATAAATGCATGACTAATATCAACCCATCTCAGCAAATAATTTATTAATATTCTTATTGTAATGGTAAATTAAATGTGGGTGGATAGAGCATGCAGTGATTCATTCTGAAAGACGAACGAGTAAATCAATGTTGATAGAATAGATCAGCAAGATGACTATTTGGCAATAAAGCTAAAACGAACAGAGAAAGCTGTTCACATGGAGTCTAGATATTAGGCTAAAGAGTCATTTTTTTTTTTTTAACTGATTCCTATTTATCCTTTCTATCTCAATTTAGATTTTATCAATTTCAGTAAATATTGAACAGATTATACCTAGCACCCAGATATGATTTCTGAAATTTAGATATTTAAGTTAACTCAAAGTTAAGGTAACTCAAAATTTCAATTGTAATGTTTTTATCTATATCACACACCCTATTTCTCAGGCTTCAAATTTGTGTCATTTTTTTGTATCCACCCTGTTTATTCCCATGTTTCATGCTAATAACCTGAAGTCATTCATATTTAACATGCTTCAGGAAACCTTCATCTTCAAACACTAAAAATAAATAAATATATTGTGTGTGTGTGTGTATATATATATATATATATATATATATATATATATATATATATATATATAATTGTTTTTTTCCCCTCATCTACAAATTTAATATACAATATACTTCCTATTTGGGAATGAATCATTAATATTTCTAATAACCATCATGATAACTTAATATCTTTTATATATTGACCATTCTTTGGGCAATTTGTAGTCTATGTTATTCTTTTTACATCACTTTAAACTTTTACTTTGAACTTACATACATGACTGGCAGCAAATATAATACCCTACTAAATAAACTCTTATAAAAAGCAATTTCAATGTACATTTTCCCATGTGAATGGATGGTAACTGACAGTTCACTTCCTTTGTAACATTTAGTTGAGAAATAGCAGTTGTTTAACAGAAGTAGCTGTAACATAAAAGGCTTTTTCCTGTGCACCAGGTTTGATTGCGCATCTTAATATGCATGCTATAGCTTGTAAGCCATTAGTATAGAGTCCACAGTTAAAGTTACAATAGAGTTTTAAATGGATATAGTAAGAATTACAATGTTGCTATAAAAGCAGATACACCATGCCCCTGAACCACTGGCTGTCTATTTGAACTCATTATATTTGCCAAACTCAGTACAATTTGGCACATTGGATACTAATAAAAATGGAAATACTCTATAGAACTCTAACACTTTCACTAATCTTTATACTTCCAGCACTTGACTGATGGTTTGATATTCAATCAAAAATTCCTAGTGCCCCTTTATGGTAGAACAATAGACACTTTACTATTCCTTTCTCCATTATTACTACTTCAAATTGAAGGAAGGACATTTCAAAATATCTGTCGACACATCATGACTATAATAAGCAGGTAATAGTTTTCTTCTTTGTTCTAACTGTGTTCGAGAAAGTAAAATCTTATATACTATACACAAAGACGAATTTTTGAGGTTATTCTATCAACTTAAAATCTACATTTTCTAAGTTTTCAGAGAAACTATGTGACATGCTGTCAAACAAAATATCTATCTTTCGCCTGAAATTCTATAGCAAAAAGAACATATTACTGAAAAAATTATGTAACAGATTGTGATTTTCCGTCATGGAAATTTCCAGGTTTGTTTTAATGATAGTTTAAAATGTAGTCTAAGTACCTTAAAATTTACTTTTTATAAGACAAAACTTTTAAAATAAATGAATCACATGATGGGATCTCAAGTTGCATTTAACAGAAGTAGAGTCTTGATCCATATCCTGAAGGGTTGCCAATCAGATACAAAATTAAAAATTACAGCACATTATGTTTTGTTTTTCAGTACACAAAAATCAATAATAGGACTAACACCTATCAATATTGTTTTACACTTAGCTGTTGCTGTAGTATTTTCTTTCTTAAAAATAATGAACAGAGTGTTGACATTCATTCCCTTTTTCTCTCAGCTGAATTCCTCTACATATCATCCCTTGTAATTTGAGGACACTAATGTATTACCATATGGAGATGACACTTGTCACACCAGGTAACAACAAATTTTCAAATTGAAGGTCAAAGAGATCATCATATCTTAACAAAGCTTAGAAATTCTTGACCAGTCCCAGGAATATGGCTTCACACAAGTAATCACCAATGGGATTTTTAATGGATATTCTTTTTAATTATCTGAATAAAATTCACTTTAAATTATAAATAAAATGCTTAAAAGATATGTAGAAATTGTTTTTCAAAATGTAAACAAAAGATTGCACATTTAAAACTATGAAACATTGATGAAAGACAGTGGAGAAAACAAAAATAAATGGAAAGATAGTCCATGCTTATAAATTGGAAGAATTAATATTGTTAATATATCCATATTACCCAAAGTAATATACAATTTCAGTGAAATCCTGTCATTTTCCACAGAAATATAACAACAACAACAAAAAAAAATACTGAAAGCTGTATGGAACTAAAAAAGACCACAAGCAGCCAAACAGTATTGAGAAAAACACAGCATCATGCTTCTCAATTTCCAACTATATTGCAAATATATAATAAACAAAACAGTATGGTATTGGCATAAAAAAAGACACATAGATCAATAGAATAGAATAGAGAGCCCAGAAATAAACACATGCATATATGGTCAATTAATTTACCAAAAAAAAAAAAAAAAAAAAAAAAGAGCCAAAAATACATAATAGAGGAAAGCACAGTCTCTTCAATAAATGGTGTTGGGAAGACTGTACAGCTACATGGAAAAGAATAAAATTGGACCACTGTCTTACACAATACACAAAAGTTAATGGCTTGAATTAAAGACTTGACTGTAAGATTTGAAACCATAAAACTCCCAGGAGAAAACAGGTGGTTACCTCCTGGACATTGGTCTTAGCAATGATTTTTAGTATCTGACACCAAAAGCAAATGCACAGAGAAAAAAATAATACACGAAACTACATCAAACTAAAAAGCTCTGCACAGCAAATAAAACCATCAAAAAAATGAAAAGGTCACCTACCAAATGGGAGAAAATATTGGAAATCATATATGTGATGAATTTAATATCCAAAATAAATAACTCATACAGAAAAAGAAAAAAAAAAAAGAATCTGATTTAAAAATGGGCAGAGGATCTGGATAGACATTTTTCTTTTTTCTTTTTTTTTTTTCCAAAGAAGACATCTAAATTGCTAACAGGTACAGGCGAATGTAAAGGTGCTCAATATCACCACTCATGAGAGAAAGGCAAATCAAAGCCACAATAAAATATCACCTCATACCTCTTAGAATGACTATTACCAAAAAGACAGGAGATACCATTTCTTAACAAATATGAAGATACGTTCTTTCATTCTTGATAGTGTTAATATGCTTATTTTCTTTCTTTTTTTTAAAACCATATAACAATAATATTTATCCTTTCCTCCATCTTTTTGCAAATTATATTAGGTTTTATTTTTTTTTTTCTTTGGTTTATGTTTTAATTGATTAATGTCTGCATTTGTCTTTATTTTACTTTTAGTGTCTACTTCGTGATTAATTTGTTCTTCATTTTCTAACTTCATGTTCTGAGAAAATAGGTCATTGATTTTTAAACTTCTCTTTGCTTGTAATATAAACACTTAAAGCTATAAATTTTCATCCAAGCAATGTTTTTATGTTCTTTCACAACTTGGTATGTGTTATTTTCATTATCACTTGTTCAAATAATTTTTTAATCTTTTTACTTGACACATGATCAGTATGGAAATCAGATATTTAGGCATTTCTCTAAATTTTTTATGTTCAATGATTTTTAAATTAATGTTTTGTGGTCAGAGCTCTTTCTCTACAGGGTTAAATGTGTCTTAATCTCTTGAGACTCCCGTAACTAGCTTATATTCTATTTTCATGCTAGTGTTAGATGCACTTGAAAAAAATGTAAATGTGTAAAGTCTGAAGTTTTGGGGTTTGGGGTTCTGTAAATGTCATTTAGGTAGGGTGATTGATAATATCATTCAGATTTTTTATGTCCATACCGAAATTTTTGTAAAAATAGTGAAAAGTTAATGTCATTAACTATGATTTAGACTTGTCTGTATCTTCTGTTAGCCATGTCAGTTTTGCTCAATGTATTTTAAATGTTATTAAACACAGATACATTTGTAATCATTATAACTTACTAATAAATGAAGCATTTATCATAATTAAGTTCCATCTTTGCCTTAAAAATTTGTTTTTCTTTGTTTTTTGGCCTGATAGTATCACAGCCAGGCTTGAATGATTGTTTCTTGTGCATCATATAATCTTCTACAACTTGTTAGTTTTATCTGTATGTGTCATTGTATTTTAAGTATATTTTTTATAAGCCACATATATAGTTGGGCTGTCCTTTTCTTAGGTTGTCTAACAATTTCTGCCTTTTGATTAGGGAGTTTAACACATTTAACTTAAAGTGTTAATTGATATGGTTGTTTTAGGATTTTCTAGTATGACATATTATTTTTGGAGCCCATCTGGTTTTAATTTCTCTGTTTCTCTTTTACTGCCTACATGTATCATAACACATTTTTTAATATGCAATTTTAATTTATTTATTAGATTTCAAGATATATCTCTTTATAATATGCTTTACTAATAGTTTTGGGGATTACAATATTCATTGTTAACATCTCACAATTTACTTAGAATTCATATTGAATTACATTAGGCAATATATAGAAAATTCATCAGAGGATAAGGTGGAAGCAGCGATGGTAGAAGAGGATAAAGGGGGTCACATATATGGTGATGGAAGGAGAACTGATTCTGGGTGGTGAACACACAATGTGATATATAGATGCTGTACTACAGAAGTGGACACTTAAAACCTATGTAATTTTACTAATCATTGTCAACCCAATAAATTTAATACAAAAGAAAATATGCACGATCATATATTTCCTTTGTATGTAGTGAGGCTTTGCATACATAGCATATATAAATAGATCTAGAGATATAGATAGATATAGATATAGATATAGATATAGATGATATAGATATAGATATAGATATAGATATAGATATAGATATAGATATATATAGATATATATAGTAAACCCATAATTTTGCTTCAAATATGCTAATAAATTTTAAAAGAAATTAATAAAATAAAGTTATAAACAGCTCTTTATATTTATCTACATGTACACAATAACCGTTTTTCTTCATTTGTCCCTGTATATCCACATGATGACCTGGTATGATTTTTCTGTGAAGCTAAAAAATTTTCTTTACAAAATATTGTAGTGCTTAAGATAAATTCTATTTTCTTATTTATTTACTTATTTGCTTACTTATTTATAATGTCTTCAAGATTGCTTCACAACTAAAAATTATGAATTTGTATTGTTTCCCTCTATTATTTTTTTAGTTATCTATTTCCTCTTATTTCAATGATTACACTGGAAGTGGAAAATATAAACTTGAATTACATAAGTCTAACATTAACTAATACATTAATCACTACTAGAAAAATGTAGTCAACTAGCAAATTCTACATATTTTGAGTTAACATAAGCCTTTCCTTTTAGCAATATAAAATCAATGAGTAATAAAATAGAAGAGTAAGAATCTTCTATAAGCAGATTAGAACAAAAACTCTAAACTAATTGACTGTTTAATACAAATATATGGCATGAGAGGAAAGAGAAGAATAAATATGAAAAGAAAAAATGGTCAAACTCAGAAATTAAACGGCAAAATAGATCAGAAGAGTAATTATGACCTGGGAGGGGGGGACAGAAACAGGAGAAAAGAAAAGGAGAAATAATACACCTCCAATCTTTAATAAAATACTTTATACTCTACATATATCAGATATTTACTTGGAAAATTACACAGATGTATGCTTATATATAAATGGAACTATATTTCTATTATACGCATAAACAAAGGCCTAAATTTATAATTTTTATGTGGTGACATTTAAAATATGTCTTTCCTCACAATGCCCACATTTTGACCAACATAAAAATTATGTTTGATAAGTTATATGAAAAATAAGTGATGTGAAAATTTCATCCCTTAAACATTAGAAGACATAATCCTAGAATTAACATATATATACAACAGATGAAGTAGAAACCACCAAGAACTCTATCGTATCTTAAAAAGACTTCACAATAGTCAATTCAAATCACAAAGCAGATTTAGGAACCTAAGCTGAAATATATTTGTAATAACAACAACAAAAATCATACCATATGATTTTTTAATAGTTCAAAATTTTCTAATAGTACTTTTCTAATAGTTCAAAAGTTTCCTTTAGTGAACCTTCATTCATTTTGTTACATTCCCATGTAATGGAGAATGAGGTGTTTCTCATTTTTATGATAAAACTTCCAAACATGCAAACTTAGACAAAAAATATGTTATTACCCGATGTGGGCTAAAATGCAAGGGAATCAGTGATTGTACTATTTTCCCCTTTAGATAATCTCTTTTATATCATAATATTTGAAGTCTTAAAAAAAAATAAAAAACATTCCACAGAGTCTTTTCAGGAAGAATGTCCTGTTTAGTATCTGATAATGAAGTTTCCATAAATGATTTTGAAGATGAGATTGACGAAAAAGTCATTGTTGCCTCTGAGGCACTTAGCACAGGCATGGAGTTTGGGCAGATGGCTCATGCTAGGTTTCACTAGCAAGTGTGTGTGTGCGTGGGGGGGGGGGTTGGACGGCTCCTCCTGTCCACGAGCCACATCGGTGCTTCCAACTGATCAGATCATTGACAGAGAGTCCTCTGGTTTCTGCAATTCCTGTGCTTTTTAGATTTGTTGAAGCTAGTGGAGACTTTCCTTAACTCCTCCTTACAAAGACATACCAATGGTTTTGTAGATCGTCTATTTGTGTAAAAGACACAATACACAACTAGAAAACAAACAAACAAAGTCTCTTGACACCAAGTAACACACTGAACAATGTATCACTTCTTTGCTACACTTTACTATAGAAGTCCTCAAATTGTTTTCTTATTCTCCCAGTTCCTCTGACATTTTCTATTATGCCAAGTTCTGTCAGGTGTCCTTGTCCCCAGCAACCTACTGATCCTGCTCTCATGGCGGTCGGCGCTGGATTATGCTATTGCTCAAATCAGTGATCCATGTTTATCCTTCATTTCATTTGACAGTTCACCTCCCATGGACCCCTTTCATTTACTTGATTTCTAAGATATGTACTATGCTTTCCCAGTTTTTCTCCTATCTCATCAGCTGTTCCTTTTTAATCACTTTGGATATTCTATCCAGGGTCCCAGATTCCTGTTCATGGTCCTTTTCTCTATTCTGATGGTCCTTTATGATTTCAGTCCATCTCATGATTTTAAAATTGCTTGCAATTCCAGTTTATATCTCTGTCCAAAAAAGTGTTCTCCTCATACTTGTATACATAATTGCCTATTGGAGACTTCCACTTGAATATCTAATAAACATCTTCAATTTGACATAGCCCAAACTGTAAGCCTGGTGGTTTACCTGTCCCAACTCTGCTCCATGTTCAGGTTTTCCCATTACATTGTGAGGAATTCCGTCACACTGCTCACATGAACTTTGGAGACATTATACTGCCTTCTTTGTCTGTAGAATAGACTGTGCCTTTTCACACCTCAAGTCTTTTGCTTAGGTTATTGCTCTGTTGGAAACCCTTCTCATTTCTCAATTTCTATCCTCTGTCTTCAGCCTAGATCAATTTGCTATTTAACTGATTGTGTAAGAAGCCTTTCACAGTTAGCCCACACTCCTGACATGCGTTTAAACGTGTGTTAATGGTTTTGTAATGATCTCCCTGGAAGATAGGAACTGTGTCTGGTTTTTTTGTTTTGTTTTGTTTTGTTTTTTAATCATAATCCTCAATATTACTTAGAGCTATGCTTAGAAAATAATTGACTGATAAATAATATGTCTTGCTGTCACTTTCCCCATTAGCAGTATGGTGATAATAATATTTAGCTTGTCTGCCTTGCAGGATTGTTAGATTTAAATAAGATGCATGTGATATACTTTCTCAACTCGTAAGCATGATAAAAAATATCTCAGCATTATTCACTGAGAAGTCCTTTTCTTGAAGGAAAGTTTATTGCTATTGGAAAGATACTGCAGTTTTTAAAGTGATTTTTCTCTTGAATTATTGAAAAAGATATGTAATTTCCTCTGCTATGAACATAGAACAAAAAGTGTGCATATTAGTGTATTTTAGAGTGATATAAGTCATTATTAATTCCACTCCTGGTGTTTGTACCTCAAGAGTGCCATAATCTTTATGAGATATTATGGTATAAATCAGGAGTGTCCAAACTGCGGCCCACAGGCCAACTGCGGCCCATGATCCATTGTTAATTGGCCCACAGCAAATTCCAAAAATATATTTAGTTTATTTAAATAAAGCAGGTGAGGCAATATGTACTTCACCTCAAGTGAGTGGCCCAGCTGTTTGTGTATTTTACCGCATATGGCCCTTGGTGAAAAATGTAGTAAAACGTTTGGACACCCCTGATATAAATGATGTTAACTGAACACTCAAAAGGTAAGGAAGGCAGCACATCCCAAATTTGATCACTTTAACTGCCTTTAATGCAAGCATTCCAGGCTAAGCCACTCTCATGTTTTGACATGAGTAATTAAAATAGCTGTGTATTAAATTATACGCCATGACTGATACTCTATACAGTGAATATTTTCCATGTATGTTATTTTTCTTCGTTTATTGTATATTTTGTCTAATAAAGTTTAAACTTTAATATATGCAAATCTAACAAGCTTTACATTTTATTTTTATTTGTTTCATTGAGATATAAGTGACATGTAACATTATATTAGTTTCATGTATATAACATGATTCCATATTTGCATACATTGTCTATTCTGTTCTGTAGGTTACCTTTTCATTTTGTTGACGAATTCCTACAAATTATTTTTAAAATCACTAAACTGAAACTATCACAATGCAAAGGAAAACTATTAATAACCCCAAGTCTATTGAAGCAACTGGAATCTTTAATTATATTGATCTCAGAAAAAGAACTCCAGACACTAGGTAATCCATTGAAGCATTAAAAAAAAAAAAAGAAAATCCATCATTTTATGCAAATCATCCTAGAGAATTTAAAATATAGAACAACTTCCCAAATTGTAATACAATAGTTCAACAGAACTACCTTGAAGTGAAAACCTGAAACTATATACAATGTGTGTGTATGTAATATATATATATATATATATATATATATATATATATATATATATATGGCCTTATATAGCACAGATTTCTTCATGCTTTCCAGTAGAGCTCCCGACTTCTGCTTACTCAACAAAGTTACTAGAGTGAATTGTTCTATACCAGGAGTATAATGTATTAACTGGGGCTCCTTCAGAATCAAATAAGACATGACAGATTTCCAATTATCAAAACGTTGGCTGGGTCTTATCTTCTTAGCATACACTGTCTTTTTTCTTTCTTTTCATTTATTTATTTATTTTTTTTTTTTGGTAAGCTTGCTCATTTGCTAGCCCAGTTCCCAAACTTAGCCACTGGCATTCCATCCCTTCTTTAATCTGGGAAGTATTAATCAATTGGTGTTGATTTCTCTAATATTTTTGTGTATCTGCTGTTCTTTAGTAGTTCAAAGAAAAAAATGTGATTTTTGATTAATCCAATGATTTCTTATTATTAAAGAGGAGTGAAAATATTTTACATTCTTCTCTGTATCAAAGATAATCTTCCCAAATCATTGTTTTTACATTCTAAATTTGCTTTAAATTTTTTCAAAAGAGGAAAATTAGGAAGTCATCAAATGAAAATATACCATGTGTTCAAGAATTTCTCCCACAAATAAATTCAAATAATAGGACTACAATAAATTGTATGTTGAATGAATTTATAATTTAGAAAGAATACACAAATAATATTTAAAAATATTCCTTGCTCCATACCAAATTAAAGATAACATTACAAAAAGTTATTATTATTATTATTATTATTATTATTATTATTATTATTATTTTTAAGTCCCTTCAGTAGTACTAGAGCAATTTTTATTTCCTACACTGTTTTTGCTATATAATCCATGGGTTTGTTACGCTTTGGGGAAAAAAAAAAAAAAAAAAAGGAGCGGGGAGAGGAAGAGAAGGAGGGGAGAAAGTACAACTATGAAAAGCTAATATGTTTCTATATTTGGTTCCAAACATTGCTCTATTATTAGCATGCATAGCTCAGGAACAAGATACATTATTGCTATAAGAACGATAAGGAAAGCTTTAAAATGTGAACAATATGTTGTCCTTGGCCCAAAGGAATCTGCCTCCCTGTAAAGTGAAAATGGGCTATGGGAATTGTTGTTTTTTTTGTGTGTGTGTGTTTTTTTTTGTCAGAATTTCAGGAGGCACTTTCCCAGGAGCCTCTTTTTCAGGAGAAATACAATTAATTTCCACCTGCAGAGACAGGCCTTTAATCTTCTGCAGCAGGAGATCTAGGTTTTCACCCCTATTCTACCCAGGATAAAATGTGTAAAGCCAGGCTATCTACTTAGTCATGTATCTTGATTGCCATAAACCATAAAAAGGCAAAGGTTATTTTTCTTACTAGACTCATGATGTTGTTTCAAGGAGAAAAGAAGCATATTTGATTGGATAAAGGTGTTTAAATACTTTATGATACAAGATGTTAGTGAAGAATTTAAGCATGCCAGATGTCTTTAATCACTTCCTGCCTCATATTGTTCCTTCAAATATGTATCCAGTGAACTATATGGGCCTGCAGGTACCACCTCTTACAAAGCTAAGAGACAACCAAAAGGAATAAAGTAAATCATTCCACTGGTAGAATTTATCTGAGCAAAGGTGTAGGTGTATATTTTCTTCTGAAGTCATCATTCTGCCATGTCCTTTCAAACTTAAAAATCAGTAGTTGTCCCTCAATGCTATTAGAACAGAGCAGGGAATCTTTAAGTTATTATTGAAGACCATTAAGGAAGGAACAAATCCCTGTCTTACTTTCCACATTATTTCCTAACACATAGCACTCTAAAATGGCCATCTTATTCAAACTGGAACCGACTGTTACTCAGGAACATAATTTCATCTGAATGACATGTTTACCCATGTTCTAAAACTGTACTTTCTGGAAGTTTCTATGAACTCTATTTCATTTTATATTTTTCCTGAACTTTTATGTTACTTAATCAAGTCTTTTGTGTTTCTCTGTTTTGTTATTTAAATATCTTTTGTATACATACATAAAACACACACACACTGCTTTTGTAAAACTATAGTAAAGAAGCAAGGGATTTCTTTCTTTTTTTTTTTTTTTTTTGGTTACAATAGAAAGTGCTTTCTGAAATTACTAAACTGCTATTGTATACTAAGATTATGGATATATTTTAAAATATTAATTTTCATGATTACAAGTAATTGTATCTTATTCTTTGAATAAGGAAATCAAAACTTGGAAAGCTGATTTGTCTTGCATATTTGCAAATATATTTAAAGGTCAGAGCCAGAATTCCAGATAGAGCTCTCTAATTCTAAAATCCATTTCTTTTAAATTTATTGCAGTCCAGCCCATTTTATTTCTCAGCTTTATTTTTTATTTTTTGTCATCTGTGCCAATGGCTTCTGTCCAATTAGGATACTTGATAGAATATACATAGTAAACACCTACAGTGGATGCTCAATAAATATTTGTAGAGTGATGCTTGTTTTTTATCTTGGGTTTTTCCAAGAATACTGGCAAGAATTTAATATAAATAAATAAATAAATAAATAAATAAATAAATAAAATCCAAACTGCAGTATATCAGGAATATGTGGACCATTATGCTATCCTTTCCCTACTCTGAGCTCAAGTGGGAAGAACTCCTACATCTACTAGTAAATACTGTAGAACATAACTGAACTAACTTGTCTATGTATGGAGCACATTTATGACAATCCCTGACTGGGTTACCATCTGAATTCAAACTTTAAAGTGTTTGACTAGTACTAAATAATTTAGTATTACAGGAAAATACATATCCATTGATTTTTTTTCTTTTCCACTGACAAAACAGATGGGGATTCCAGCAGATGAAAACAGTAGAGATTTGCTAAAAAGAGAAGGCCAATATCCTATCTCCAGATAAATTCAGAGTATGGTATCCCTTTGGTGAATTTGTAAATTCCACAAGGGCAACGATTTTTCTTTAGTTCACAGCTCTATTCTGTACTCATAAAATAGCACCTGAAATAATTGCATTAATGAATTTACTGCATTCGGAATTAGCCACTGTGAACAGTCCCATCTCTGAGAGAAAAAAATAAACACATTAACCAAGTTCAACTTCCTTTTTTTTTTTTTTTTTTTTTATGCATTCAATAACTGGCACAGGGACCAAAATATACATATCCCTGTAGATACAGTGAATTCTCTCTGTAGGTAGAATTACAGGAGATTCCAATTATTTTGTCAAGTTGCTTTCTAAGCATGGTAATCAGAGCCATTGACAGATAAGTTAGATCAATGAAATGTTTAATGGTTTTGAGCTAAAATGGCATAATGTGCTCAATTCCACAACAAACATGGACTGAGCTACTGAATAAAATACTGAATATCCATCTGCTACAGTGTCCTTTCTCTTTGGACAAAGTTTGAAAGTATATTCACTTTAGTTATTCTATTCAATAAATCTATTCACTTTAGTTATTCTATTCTATAAATCTTTTTTAATTGACGCATTGTTTCTTTAGAAATGCTAATACATTTTGTAATCTCAAGCCTTTCATTATGGTTAAGTGTATGTAATTAAGTTTCTTAAAATACTTGAAATTTTATTCATTATTTAATATTATCTCATTTTTTCTACCATACAATATTGTTATTATTTTATTTTCCAAATAATAGAATTAAAAAAGAGTAGAAAATGTGTAGCAGAAAGTGCATAGTGACTATATATTAGAAATTAATTTTTAAAAACAATTATTGAATATACGGAGTACATAAACAAAATTTAAGAGAAATGGACAAAATTACACATTAGCATTATATGTGCTCATTACTGTGACAAAATAAGTCAAATTCATTTAAGAAAGTAGTTAAGAGTATTTAATGAGGTTCTTTTAATGGCATACAATTATAGTATTACTAAGCTTTGCTATAATAGTGAAGAATCCTACAATTATACTGGCTTAAAATGAGTATTTAATTATCACTCACACAGTATGTATCTGTGGGTTGGCTACAGCTTTGCTCCAGGCAGTTGCTTGGCTTCAGGCTAAGATTATTTCAGGCTGCAGCTTTGTTGCTTTTCAGAAATGATTGACATGTCTCTTTATTTCAGAACACAGGGAAAGTAGCATCACCTATATAGCAAAGTGGAAGAATAAGAGCTGGTATAAACATATAATATATGTAGATTCAGCTTGCACATTGTATAACTATCGTGTCTCCCCGAAAAAAAGACCTAACCTGAAAATAAACCCTAGCATGATTTTTCAGGAGGACATCCCTGAACATAAGCCCTAATGCATCTTTTGGTGCAAAACTTAATATAAGACACGGTCTTATTTTTGGGAAAACATGGTAGGTTTGCTCACATTGGCCAAAACTAGTCACATGGTCTAAAGTCAGTAGAATAGGGAATTACACTGGACCTCCAAGAAGGAATCTGCACGTCTCCAGAAGGGCTGTATCTTCTGAAGTCTCCTACAAGGAAGGAGAGTATGAATCATGAATAGCAATCTATCACAGATATATTATAGTACATACATTTAAATACTTTAAATTTAAAACATAGAAAGTGACTGAATTTATTTTCATGACAAAATTTACGGATATTTATTTCGGAGAGAAATTTGTGCTAGTTTGGGAACAATTGTTATTGTTCCCAGCTTTTAATAAACAAAGTTGTATTCAGTATTTTGTATACAATACTTAGAAAAAATGATTTTGATTTCATTATGGTTAGTGTTTTGTCAAAAAACAGGTATTTTCTTTGTAAAGCAGTGAAAAAGCAGGTGCCTACAAGTCAAAAGTATAAAATTGAGTCAGACGTCTTCCACAGACTGACAAAAGCCCTAACTTTTCTGAACCTTTCTGTTAAAATGTAAACAATACCCAACTCATAGTATTGTCAATGTTATGTTGCCAAAGCTTAAATTATACACATATTATTGACTTATGGTACAACTCTGTGCTGAAATACTAAAGCGACCCCCAAAACTCAGTTATAAAATCAATCTACATTTAAGACTTATTTCAGTTTAGGGAAGTTTAAGATGTCACTGACTAATTATAATTACTAATAGATATACATATGCTAAGAAATACATTTTTTTTCTTTTTGTTTGGTATGCTTAGGTATTTTTCCTCTTTCATTCATAAATAAATATCATGGGGATCACAACTCCTCAATGCCTGCCTCACCAAGTTTATCCTTGTGAATTTCACTCCTTGGCCAAAAGAAAAGTCACTCCATTTGTGAATATACTATGATTTAACCCAATAGCCCCCATTGATGAACGTTTGAAGTCTTTCACATCCATTGCTATTATCGGTATTGCTGCAGTGAACAACCTTGTGCCCTCATTTTGCACAATATATTTGGTATAGATTCTTAGAAGTGGAATTGCTAGGTGAGATGGTAAATTCACAAGATATTGCCAAATTTCCCTCTGTCATGGTAGTATTTTGCATTTTTATTAGCAGTGAATGAAAGAACTTATTTTCTCAAGGCCCTCTCAAGGACAAGCTGCCACATTATTAGACTTCTATAAATCTAGTAAGTGAACAACAGTGTTTCAATTTTTTTTTTCATTTTCTTTTTAGAAGCCAGTTTGAGTATCTTTTCATATGATTAAGAGCCATTCACATAGCTTTGTCTCCTCTTCTCTAATCTGCTTATCATTAGCCTATTTTTACAAGGCTGTTGGGCTTTTTCTTCTCCATTGTTTAGAAGCCCTATAAATATCAGTATCTTTTGTAAAATATGAACTTGGACATTCTGTGTTACAGAATACGAATCTGGGTTGGAATAGCTCGATGGACTGAAAAGTAGCATAGTCTTTTTACGTAGATGCAGTTCTGAACTTATCTAGTAACATTTTGCCTCTGAGACTGTAAGAAATGATTAACCGTATGTCCCGGTGCCTTAGCCATGGACCTCCTCCAAGGCCAGGATAAGCTTCTAGAATACCAGTTTCCTATATTCTTGTCACATTTCATTTTCTCCTTCCTCCTCAGAGCTCAGCCAGGCCTGTGCTGCTCCTCCCGCTCTGCAGTGCCACAGCCATTCCTGCTTTCCCTCCACCTGCAAGGGGTGCCATCCCCTCATATTGCACCTGTGCTGTTAGTGTTCATTTGTGTTTTGCTTTTGTTAACAGTATTTCTGTAGGTGTTATTGATTTATTAACCTGTTCTTTTATGGCTTCTGGATTATAAATCACATCTGGAAAGGGCTTGGCTATAAAGGTATTCACCCATGCTTTCTTCTAGTGTATATAGAATATCATTTTGACATTACAGTTTTTAATCTAGTTGGAGTTTGTATTAACGTGTTTTTGATGTAAATTTTTTTCTTCATTTATAATATAGTTAAGTTTCTCTCATATCTTTCTCAGGTTTCTGACAGTTCCAATTTCACTTTCTAATCTTATAGGCCATCTCTTCCTGTATTGTTATATCTCTCTCTTTTTTTTTGCTCTTTTTTTTTATAACAGCAAGTACTTTAAAAAAGATGAATATTTTTTAGTTCATGCTGAAATATTAGATTGCATTTCATCAACTATGTAACAAAATAGTTACCTTCTTCAAGCTTTTCTTACCACGTTGTTGTTTAGAAGTGGAATTCATTCTTTTTTGCTAGTCATTTTTATAGTCAATGCATTTTCATGGACTATTAATAAGAGCCCTGGGAAGCAGTGATAGGATTGATCCAGAGTGGATTTCCAAGCTTCCTGAGTTAAAGGTTGTTTTTGTTGTAGTTGTTCTTTCTGCAATGGACTTAAAAACATAGCACCTTTGGCTCCCAGAGATTTCCTGAAAGAAATCTTTTACCAAAAGCTCTGGCTTTCTCACATCTCACGACCTTTGTCTTACAAGCTAGGCCTTTGATTATAGAAGTTCTGTTTGCTCAAATTTTTTAAATCTGCTACTTCTGGGAAATAATCCTCACCCCAATTTCAAAATCTCCTCTGTTTGCTTCTGTAGAAAGTCTGCTATATTCAAAATTGGCTCTAGTTACAATGATCATCTTCATGTTGGACACTCTCTCTCTGGAAGGCAATACAGTAAATCTTTGTATTAATCTACCATGATGATGCAAAAATATAACACAATGAGACATCCTGTTCTAGGAGCAAACCTACTCTAAACTGAAGGTGCACTAACATTTGATCTCCTCTCAGGCGAGAGAAAAGTCGGATATGGTGGACTGATTGAGAATGGCGCAATGACACCCATTCCACTCTCAAGGTGGGAAGTGGAAGGTTTTTAGTTTGTTTGTTTTTTCCCCAGTGTGGTTATACATAAAGGATATCAACTAACTGAAAATATTCCTGGAATAATCAGTATTCTGAAACTTTCCCCACAGATATTTAAACCAAAATGGAGAGTCACCATCACATGACTCCAAATACCAGCTGCACCAGATTGGGTTTGAAGTTCATGGCCCATGCTCTGAAACACCCATCTAACCACTGGGTAATCCCACCTCAGTAGTTTCATTAATCTCATAGTAATGGAACCCAACATTGTGTGTGATTTTGCATCCCATTGAGTTGTACCTAACTATCTCAACAGTGACTTCTGAGTTTCCAATTTCTAAGACTCTTGGATAGATTCCCTAGTCACTTCTGTTGTATGTTCCCAGCAACCTCATGGGTTGCTGTGGATCTCTGATTTTGACAACATTTGAACACAATTTGTTCCCTGTTGATTTTTTTTTTTTAATTTATTGGGGTGACAATTGTTAGTAAAATTACACAGATTTCAGGAGTACAATTCTGTATTGCATCATCTATAAATCCCATTGTGTGTTCACCACCCAGAGTCAGTTGTCCTTCCATCACCATATGTTTGATCCCCCTTACCCTCATCTCCCACCCCCTACCCCCTTACCCTCTGGTAACCACTAAACTATTGTCTGTGTCTATGAGTTTTTGATTACGATTTTTTTGTTAATCTTAGTTTTCTTAAAAAATCAGGCTGTGAGTTTATTATATGGTTATTATTCTCGTTAATATTGTATATGATTACCTGCATGTTCCACCAGAATTGGAATGCTTCTTGGGGATTTGAAAAAAGATACTTTAAATCCCTGAACATTATTTCTTTTTTTCTGAAATTAGGAAGCTCAAACTTCATAAACTACAATTTAAGATTTACTAGTGGAATCTCCTAAGATTCAACAGTAGTAGCAATTCACCTAAATAATTTGTATTCATTTTACATTCTGTTTTTCCAGAGAACAGTAATTTTTATTTATCTCTCTAAAGTTCACCACCAGAACAGATATTAAAAATTATATATACCCTGGTTTCAAGAAAACTGAAAGGAAGTCATATCACCTTTGACCCTGTGAATAACAAAGCTGAAACTATATAAGCTACTTAATGCAAAATATTCAATGTAGTTTCATTTATGTTCTCCAAAGAAACATATAAGGTTATCTAATGTAGATATACTTTGACAATGTTCAGAAATAATAGTATTCTGTCTTTGAAGTAAGATGTAATTATTTTATAAAGTGTTATAGTGACACAAAACACTTTTTCAATAATGAATATGCTTAAATTGAAGAATAAGATCAAATATTTTTGTTCTGCTTTGACTCAAGATAGTTTCTTGTAAAATTAAACCTAATTTTAGTTGGCAGTATCCTAGCTATCAGTATCTCATCTACTGTGACTATTTTTATCTCTATATATAGAGGTCATTTATATAATATATGATTCTAATGTTATAAAACTGAAACACTACAGGGACTCTCACAGTCCATAATAAAAATGGAATTTGGGACTCCTAATGTGGCAGAGGGCACATTCAAAAAGAAAGAGAGAGAGAGAGAGAGAGAGAGAGAGAGAGAGAGAGAGAGAGAGAGAGAGAGAGAGAGATAAAGGAAGAAAGAGAGAAAGAAAACAAATGTGGCGTCCTAGGAAATAAACTTTGATAGACAGATACCATTTTTGTATATGGGTGGGGAAAAGAGAAAGGAATTGAGTAAGAGTAAAAAGTACCAGAATACAAAGAAAGTGAAAATAAAGTAAAAATTGAAAAGAAAAAGAAAATATAAAGCTAATATTGGTGAAAAAAAGAACAAAAAATACAAAAACAAACCAAAAATAAATAAATAAATAAACTATTACCAGCAAGAGAAGAATGTGTCATTGATAGCATCAAGGAAACCTGTGGAGAAATCATATGAATTTGTGTAGAGGTAATATGTCATGTCTTCTGGCCATCTCGTATTACCAACTTATACTTCTTAATGCCTTCACACTTTTCACCCTGGTACTCAGATGACACCATACATAGTTATTACAATATTATTGAATATATTCCTTATGTTATACCCTATATCGCCATGACTACTGTGTAACAACCAATTTGTACTTCTTAATCCTTTCTACTTTTTCATTCACCACCACCCCCCCCCAACCCCTCCAATCTGGAAATTATCAAAATATTCTCTGTATTCATGAATTTGTTTCTGTTTTGTTTGTTTGTTTACTTTGTTCTTTAGATCCCACATATAAGTGAAATCATATTGCATATTGCATGTGTCTGTCTCTGTCTGACATACTCCACTCAGCACGATACCCTCCAGATCCATCCATGCTGCCACAGATGGCAAGAACCCGTTTCATTCCTTGACTGAACAGTAGTCCATTGTATATATGTACCACTTCCTCTTTATCCATTCAAGCATGGGTAGACATCCAGGCTGCCTCCACATCTTAGCCATTGTAAGCAATGCTGTGATAAACATATGGATGCACACATTGCCTCAAAAAGTAGCATTTTGGGTTTCTTTGGATAAAGACCCAGAAGTGGGATCACTGGGCTCTTCCTTATCTCATTAAAGCCTTTGTTTTAAAGTCAGTTTTGTCTGGTATAACTATTGCTAACCCTACCTTTTTGGTGTTCCATTCTCATGAAATCTTTTCCCAACCCCTTTACTTTCAATCTGTGTGTGTCTTTTGATGTGAAGTCAGTCTCTTGCAGGCAGCATTTTTAAAGGTCTTTCTTTCTAATACATTCAGCCACCCTATCTTTTGATTGGAACATATAATCTATTTACATTTAAAGTAGTCATTGTTACATATGTAGTTATTGATATTTTATCATTCATATTTTTAGGGTTTTTTCCATCTTAAAAAAGTCCAAGATTCTTTGTGATTCTTGTTTGGTGGTGATCAACTCCTCTAGTTTTTCTCATCTGGGAGATTCTTTATCTGTCCTTTCATTCTAAATCATAGTTTTTTTCTGGATAGAGTAATCTTGGTTGTAGGTCCTTGCTTTTCATCATGTTGACTATTTTGTGCCAATCTCTTCTGGCCTGCAAAGTTTCTGTTGAGAAATCAGCTGACAGTCTTATGGGAGCTCCCTTGTAGATAACTAACTGCTTTTCTCTTACTGCTCTCAGGATTCTCTCTTTATCTTTAAACTTTGGCATTTTAATTATGATGTGTCTTGGTCTAGACCTCTTTGGTTTATCTTGTTTGGAATGCTCTGTGCTCCCTGGTATTGTTTATTCATTTCCTTGCCCATGTTATGGAAATTTTTTTATCATTATTTCTTCAAATAGGTTTTCAATTCCTTGCTCTCTTTCTTCTCCTTCTAGTACCCCTATGATATGAATGTTGGTACACGTGGTGTTGTCCCAAAGGCCACTTAAACTCGTCTCATTTTTTTAATTCTTTTTTTTTTTCTTTTTGATGTTCCAATTGGGTGTTTTCTGCTACCTTATCTTCTAAGTCACTGATTCAATCCTCTGTTTCATCTTATTTGCTGATTCCCTCCAAAGTATTCCTCATTCCAGTTATTATTTATTTCTGACTAGTTCTTTATGTTTTCTATCTCCGTTTTTATGTTTCCTATCTCTTTGTTGCAGTTCTCCCTGAGATCACTGAACATCCTTATAACCAGTGTTTCAACTCTGTGTCTAGTAGATTGCTTGTTTCCATTTTGTTGAGTTTCTTTTCTGGACTTTTGTTATATTCTTCCCTTTGCAACAAGTTTTTTTGTCTTCTCAATTTGGCTGCCTACCTGTGTTTGTTTCTGTGTATTAGGGGAACAGCTATGTCTCCCTGTCTAAGTAGAGTGGCCTTATGAAGTAGGTGTATTCTGGGGTTCAGTGGTGCAGTCTTCCTGGTCATCTGAGCTGGGTGCTACAGGTGTGTCCCTTGTGTGGGTTGTGTATGCCCTCCTGCTGTAGAGTAGCCTTGGTTGTTTTTTCACATCAAAGGGAGAGATTGATCCTCAGGCTGATTCATTGTGAAAACTGGCTATGAGTTCAGGGGAGGAGCTGTGGTGCAGGGTCTGACCCTACAGAGCAGGATTCACTTTAGCAGCGCTCTGGTACCTGCCCAGTCTCACCTTGGGAATGTCATCCCTAGAGATGGCTGGGTGATGCTCCGAGTGGGTCCGGGGCCTCCTGGGAGTGGCTCCATCACAGCCCAGGTGCAGCAGCAGTCTGCGCCCTGTCTGGGGTCACCTAGCATGGGCCACAAAGCAGTTCACAGATGGCCACTTCCCAGGCTGTGCTTGGAGGTTCCTCGAGAGGCCAAGCTATGAACCAATGCTGGCTGCTGCTAGTGCCAGTCTGGGGCTGCTCAGCCATACTAAAACCAGATGCTGCTTGCTTGGGTTTTGTGAATCTTGGAGAGATTTTAGGAATGTCCACAGCACGAGCCAAAATAATCTGTTTATATGGAAAAGCCACTGGAAGTGGCTTAGGTGTGCCTGAAAGTTGGCTGGGGTGTGGTCACAGGGAATCAGGGCAAAAGAACAATGTTAATCAGGTTTATGGAGACTCAGGTATGGTGACTGCCTGTGTCTGCATGCCTGAGTGAGGAGGGCTTAAGAAAGAAACAATGGATGCTGCCAGCTCCTCCATCTGGGAGAAAGCTGCCTCTCCAGCCCTTGTCCGGAGCCAGACAATTCAGTCCACCCCATATGCCCCTGGTACCTTTCAAGGGCTGCCTCAGTGCTGGAGCGCAAAGTGGGTGAGTCCATCAGTGAGTAATCCCATGCATGGACCCTTTAAGAGGAGTGCCTGGGTCTGCAATCATCCTAATCTCACCCAGCCACAAATATGATATTTTTCACAGCCAGAAGATATGGGGACTTTTCTCCCCAGCCCACAACCCTGAGCTAGGGAACCTGGTGAAGGGCTTGACTCCTCACACTTCTGGGGGGACCTCTGCAGCCAAGATATCCCTTCCAAGTTTTCATGGTCACACATGGGTGTGAGACCAGCCCATTCCACATGTCATCCCCTCCTACCAGTCACGAAGTGTCTTCTTCTGTATGTCCACAGTTGTAAGGACTTTGGTTCAGCTAGACATCAGGTGATTCTCAATGATGGCTGTTATGTAGTTGAGTTTTAATTTTGATATGGTCATGACAGGAGGTAAGTGTTTGACTACTCTGCCATCTTCAGCAGCAATGTTCTTTGATGGGTAATTCTTTGATTCTGGCTCTTAATCTAACTGTAAACAATTCTCAGCCTTTCTGAATGTAACTAGCTCTTTAAAGTTCTGAGTTGAAGTACAAGCACATAATAAGTTATAGATTATAATTTTAAAAATCTTCTGATATGCTGCTGCTTAGATTTATACAAATACAAGCATTTGATGGTTTCTCTTCTCATCATACACCTAAAATATCATTATTCCATTTGAAACAATTAGATAATTTCTATGTATTGAACTAAAGTGTTTTGCTTTATTATGATGTTAGACGAGCTAAACACAACATTTAAATCTTTACAAATATTTTTAGGAGAAGTGATAATATTTGGGTTTAATCTCCATTAATATGCTTTCTTCATTGTGTACAAATAATCGAAGGTTTTCTACTCCTTGTTTAGTGCTACTAAACTTCCTTAGATTTTATACACTAATTAATCTTTGTATTTATGTGATCTACTATAGCTGTGGTATGAAAATTGACTTATGGAAATCTTTGCATTTTATTTTATTTTAAATTTAATATGAGAGTGACTTAGCTTGGCTGTGGAAGTCGGAATAATAAGCCAAAGGAAGAGAGAAGTCATTACACATGAAAAGGGGAAAAAAAAAAAAAATCAAGGAGGCAAGAAGATGGACTAAAAGAGGTAAACAATTAAAAAGTATTTACTTTGTAAACAAATATAACAAGGGATAGGAAAAAGGGCTTATGTAAGAATTATATAAGAATACACCAATTCTTCATTCATTTTTTGATTTTCATAGTTAAAATATCAAAATGAAATGGTCCATATCTTAGTCCTATTACTTCCTAGAAAGTGAGGCATCACCATATTTCCATTTCTCCCAATTCCAAATATTTGTTATGATTACTAGTTTAAAAACATCTTCTCTCTTTTGTAAGTAATACTAAGAAATTGGTACTTTAGTTCATAGCACTGGGGAAATATGTTATTTTTAAATGAAAAGTCAGTGTCTTTTCAATTTCTTTCCTTTGGAAGTTTTAAGGCACAATGAAAGGCCCATCAGGTATAGAAAAAAAAAAAGAAGAAAAAAAATCAACGTTATTGGAGTTTTTGACAGTCTCATAATTGCATTTCTACAAATGTTTCAAATGCATCTTGGTTTGAAAATGAAAGACATCTATTATAACTTGAGAAATCATAAATGGCATCTGAACCCTTTCTGTGAATGAAAATTAGATGCCTCTATGAATTTTTATTATTGAGGAAAATGTTTCTTTCTCTTCAGGTTGTCCTTTCTTAGGCAGTCCACACTTTGCTACCAGTAAACTCTCCAAAAGCTCATCATGTGAAAAAACATTTGAGTTACTTGGAGAATCAAAATAAAAGCTCAAAATCATTAATGTAACATTCAAGAAGAACTTATTTTCCAGAATTTTTTATGGCTTCACTATCAGGTGAGTTTTATGTTCAACCTATGCATTGCAACCTATCCACTCTTTTTTTTGACAATCCTATGCACTTTCCCTTCCCTATATCTTTGTTGATGTTCTTACGTAAGATGAAGAAAACAAAACAATTGCATGCTTAAATGCAATTTTTATCAAGTGCTTATTACATTAAAAAAATTCTTCTTATTGTCTTTACTGTCCATTACATTTCTATTTTTCCATTATACAAAGAATGTATCTCAGAGTGTTGCATAATAGCCGTTCCACAAATATCTGTTGAATAGATTTTAAAAAGGAGTTCATTTGGAAGAGTCAAAGAGAATTTCAAAACTATAACATTAAATGAGTTATAAAATAATAAATATCTATCATATGTTATGCACATCACATTTATAATACATATATATGCATTATATACGTGTTGTATTATGTATTATATATATATACATATATATAATTTTTATAGTCATTCACAGGTACTATTATATTTTTACTACAAGGTTATATAGCAAATATTTTAACATTAGGTGGCTTAAATCAGTAAGCAAGCAAGCAAATAAACAACAACAACAAAAATAATTAATCCTTGTTTCAAAAATGGTTTTCTGTCTATGGCCAGGGGCCATATCTAAATACAGCTATAAGATTACAATGAAAAATAAGTTCATACCAGAAGTATACATAGATTGTTTTTCAAATCACCTCTCAACTACTGAACACTCAAACTTATGTTAAATTTATCCAATTATAATTAATCTTATGAAATCCAAACAGAAGGAATAGTTTAAATTTGAATTTTTTAGGATATTCATATCGGCACTGAAGTAAAGTTTTGAGCTATATATATGTAGGATGTTAAAAAATGTACTGTGGACTACTAAACATTGCACTTATTAACATTTATTTTGATGATGAACTGCTTTAAGCACATAAAATCTGGTTGCATTATGGTGCTCTAGAGCACAGAATATATCTATTAAAAGTGTATGGGGGCTATCTATTGCAAGGTTTACATTTGAGCTCCATTGTGTCTACCTTGACATGTCACACAGGACTATTTTGAAACTGAGAACTTGTAGTCATAGCTGCTGAAATTTCTTATCACTGGTTCTTTCAGTGTGTGTGTGTGTGTGTGTGTGTGTGTGTGTGTGTGCGCGTGCGTGTGTGTACACTTATGTAAATCAACGTCTATGTCTTATGCATAAATTACGTCTCATGATATGATTATTCCGCAATTTCTTTCTAAGAATTTCAGACTTATTTTATGAATACCTTCTGAGAATTTACACACACACACACACACACACACAGATATATATGTTTTATTTTGATTTAAGGATGAGGTTGCTCCTTTCTAAGCAAAATATATAAACAGCTTTATTGGTTCATGGAAAGTTTAGCAAACACATATTAATGATTTGTAACCAGCATTGGTTTAAAGAATGCAACCAAAATATTATAATAGCTTATCTGAAAAAGCATTAATGGCCAGGGAAGATAACCAAAGCAATATATTAATAAAATATACGCAGCCCGTACTTTTACTTTTCACATGAACAAAGTCACTCAACATCTAGTTGATGTATACATTAAGTTCCTTCTGTTTTTGAGTGATCAGGTAATCTGTAATCTTTAGACATAGAAATTGGTTGTAATCATTTAAATTTCCAAAAAGGAAAAGAAAAGTGTAAAAATCACTAGCAGAAATGTTATTAGAAATTAGCATTGGTATCATGATCCCATAAACTAATCCAGAGTAATTTTTTTTTTTTTTTTTAAATAGCTACACCCTTAGGCCCTCAAAATGGAAATAGAGGACTTGTCATTTTGATATGAGGAACTTTTTGTCAGAAATGGGTTACTGACAGAGGACTTCTTCCCTAGAGAGCTTTACAAATAAAGCAGATATTTATCTGAGAGGATTTCATTTTCTCAGACAGAAAAAGAGAAATGAGATGATTTCTTAATACTCTTTTCAGGACCCTATTTTCTCTTTTGTAAGAAAAGACAAGATTTGATTGCAGACATAAAAACTGAAAGATACCTATGCACTACATTCTTATGAGTGTATGAAAATGTTTAAATAGTCAGAAACTATCTATAAGGACCTATAAAAGTAGAAATCATATAAATTAGAATAATGTTTTAAAGTTTCACTCTCTTAAGCCACCTTTGTCAATACATTCAAATTAAGATGTTTTGAAAGTAATTTAACATGTAACTAGTAAACTCAAAGATTTTTTTTTTTCTTTTTAATCCTTCTATTTGATGTAACCTATACAAGGATATTGCAGTAGAGAGATTTTACTCCAAGGCCACATAAGCTATTCTGCAATTACCCAAGAATGCAGTAGAGATATCTATCAATATTTCTGTGGCAAATGATATATACAGAAGAAAGAATGAATGTAGACAATATAGAAATCTGATTCACTAAGGAAGAGATTAAGGAGTCCAAAATGATAAATCAAAATGTATTCAAAGTCTTTGTAACTAAAGAGTTAAGAGATTGATATCCAAAAGAAAGAAATTTAAATTGGAAAAGTAATTTATTACTATTTACAGCAAAAATAATACAAATAAATGTATAATACATAGACTCTATAATACATATATGGGTGCATATTTCCTCCTATATATAATGCCTATGAAAATATTCAGAGCATTTATTACTACAAATAAATTAAGACACATTTTGCCTTAATTCTTTCTTCCAACCCAGTTCTATATAGGCTAACAGAAACCAATGGTAAAAGATAAAGTAAAATATAAATGTTTAGGTAAGTGTGATTCTAATCAGTTGAAATAGTAGAAAGTAATTATTAAATAAGTTAAAAAAATAAAAACAAAAACCTTAGAAATTCACTTCCATTTATTTCAGTTCTTTCCTCATCTCTCTAAATGCAACAGCATAACCCGCACTGACTAGGGACATCTTTGGTGGCATTGCATGCTTTACGACTATAATATTAAGAATTTAATTTCAGTTGGGAAACAATTCATAGACTTGTTAGGAAAATATAATCATATCTAAATGATTACACAGTTTATGGATAATATTTATGTCACAATCCATGTGTATTACAAAGGAATAGTTTTCATTTTATCATTTAAACAATGAGCGAAAATTACAGTAACATTACTAAATCCATAATTGGTATGCAGGAAAAGGTATGCAGAGGACATTTGCTACAAGGTCAGTTGAGTGAAAGCGAAGCATATTATGGAAAAGTTAAATGTATTAAAAGATCAGTCTTAGTAATGAGGAATGATTTTATTAATTGCTCCATTACAGAAAGCAGAATCTTCAATCACATATTCTACATCAGTTGTTTTGGGATTGTGTAGAAAATATGATCTTTTTTCTACTCCTCACCTTATTTATGAGTTTAATTTTCAAAGTCATCTGGGAGGAAGAATAATGAGAATAACATCTTTCCACTTATTTGTTAATAGAAAAATGGTTAATTCAAGATTATTGCTATCTCCCTTGGACTCAAGATATCCTAGTCCTAGGATATAAATCCCACTATTATTTAAGTATAAAGAGAATCTTGCTTCACTGAGATCTCTAAAAGAAGATGCATGATTATTAGAGGCCCACTGATTAATGCCACTGTGCCACGGTGAAGATCTAATCACGGACAAATACAATTTTCAGCTATTAAAATGCAGCTTATACCTATGGGTAAAAAGGCTTTCAGTAATTATAAGTAAACAGTTATTTTCAACAGATATTTAGACAAACAGAAGAAACATTTGGGGTAGTGATATTACAACATGCTAAATATCCCTTGCAAGAAAGTAATGTAATCATCATCCTTAACAGATCCTTCATGATGAGAACCTGGGGATAGAAATGTACAGGAACTATACGCTTAGGTGAAAGACATGTTCATGCCACTTGTACAGGCTGGAGTATGTCATGTATTTACATTCAGCCTATCTAACAGAGTAGGACAGCTTGAAAATAATGACTGTTCTTCACTGAGACTGGATTTCTAGGATGCCAAAGAGATGACGTAAATAAATACAACTTCAAATAGCATTTTAAATATGCATAATACAAAACCATTTTCTTATTTTGAAATCTCTCCCTATATATTTACAAATAATTTTACTGATATATATATATATATATATATATATATATATATATATATATATATATATATATTTTTTTTTTTTTTCCCCTCCCCAAAACATATCTTTGGAAGGTCTACTCATATCTAGCTACTTTGGTCATCTCTACACTATCACATTTGGTAATATTACAGGATATCTGCAGCTAAGAACATTTTCTTAATGTGGTACTCCATAAACTAACCACAGTTCAAAAATTCAATTTTACCTTTCCTTCCTTTTCTCCTTCAGTGAACACAATGTTGTAAACAAATTTACTTACTTTAGAAGTTTACTACCATATTCTTTCCTTTTCTGCCTTGGTAAACTTTGCTTATATTGTTTCTTCATAATGATATGCTTATTTGACAGATTTCCATATATTGTAAAGAAATTCTATACAGTTTTCAAAAGCATGGCCATATGCCAGCCCTCTCTGACCTTCTTTAATTTTTCCTAGTGAGTATACTTTCACCTGCTCTAAGATATACAGGAAAGGAAAGGTCAGCAGGACAGTAAGACTGTCATTAGTTCAGCCCAACTGGCTTAATGACAAAAACTCTCAAAGAAAGCATTTAATTCATTGAATTCACCAAAGCCCAAGATTTGACCTTCCAGGTTCAGAAACACAACTTGCAGTATCTCAGAGTTAATTAGATTCAGGCATATCATCCCATAGTAACAAAGCTCATAAAAATGGATATAAAAATCAGTGTTATGGTTTAATTTATTGTGTGAAATATAGATGTAGAGTAGACTGAATACTTGTGTAGAATTATACATACTCTCTCCCTGTAGGCCATGGCATGTGAAGGCAAATTATCTGAAGGATGCCTAGTGATCATATAATCCAAGAAAAGTAAGTTGTATTATTTGAATAATTCAATAGTAACATTTTCTAAAAGGCTACCACACTTATGACAGCAAGAGAAATATGTGTTGCGTTGATTGAACACCCAACAGCCTGACTAGGTTTTCTCCTCTCTATGCTTTGAAGATTGGCTGTCAGGCCTGTAGTTTTCCTTTTGCTTGTCTCCCTTGATGATGATATCCCCTTCTCAGCAATAGATTATTTCATTAGCGTATTTAAAACCGTTTTCCTCAACCTTCCTCTACAAATCATCTGCACTAGAAAAACTTGAGTGGTTTGTTGAAAATATATATCTCTGAGCTCTCCCCCAAAATTGCTTAATGAAAATCTTCGATTCTGTGCCTTGGATACTGCTGATGAAACAAATATCATTAAATACTCTCATTCTACTGAAGACTGGAAAACATAAGGATTACAAAATTACTTCTTGGTCTGGTACATTTTTATGTATATATATCTTATGTCTCTCACCTCCAAATTAAAAGCTCCATTAATATATGAAATGCTATCTTATAGCTTTTAATTTTTAATTACTATAAAAAGGATATTATATTTATGATTTGTTTATAAAATGACTGCTGACATGAAATAAACTGAACCTTCGATTTATTGAATGCTATTGCAGCTAATTTCAAAAACTCCCAAATTGCCTTTTCTTTGGTTAAAAGTACACATGAGAAGATATGAAGTTAATTTTTTTTAATTGAAGTTTATTGGGTGACAATAGTTAGTAAAGTTACATGGGTTTCAAGTGTACAATTCTGTAATACATCATCTATATAGCACATTGTGTGTTCACCACCCAGAGGCAGTTCTCCTCCCATCACTGTACATTTGACCTCTTTTATACTCTTCTACAATCCTCTTTCCCCCCTTACCCTCTGCTAACTACTAAAGTATTGCCAGTCTATCAGTTTTTGTTCCTTTGTTCGTCTGTCTTGTTCTTTTGTTGCTTTCACTTTTTGTTGCCACACAGCAGCCTACCAGACTGTCTCCTCGTACCTGCCTCAAAAGAAAGGAGAGTCTGTGAGGTGGAACCTTTCAGGGACTTTGCTTCACCTTTGTGCTTACACCTTATGTCTCCCTGTTTGGCCCCTAAATATGGCTGGCTAGTCAAAGATGAGTACGACTCCCCACGGTGGGGGCGCGCAACTCAAGCCAGACACAGCCATGTGGGGACCATCTGGGGAACTCACTGGGTCAATAGAGTGGGCACAGCCCACACCTTCCCACAACCTCTGCCTCTGTGGCAGCATTCCTTCCCACAACCTGCAGGGGAAGTGATTCAACGATGTGCTCTCCATCTATTCATATGCATAAAGGTTTTGTCCCTTGGGGAAGTACATACATCCTGAGACTTATAGTTTTGCTGCCTGCAGGCAAGGGTGATTGGCTTGAATGAGTTTCCTATTATAATGTATGGGATTAACAGATCTTGAGATTGACAAGCTTAATCACCTTTACTTCCTCACCTAGCTAATAAAACTATGCATTGGCCAGATTTGGAGCTCAGTTATTGAGGCTGGAGTCCCTTGGCCACGCTTGCACTCTACTCTTGGCTACTGTCTTTCTTAACCTTGTGCCGCCCTCCTCGCTCCCCACAACTTTTGTTGTGCTGGACATGACAACTTTTGTAGCCCACGTATCAATGAAATCATATGTTTCTTGACTCTTTCTGACTTATTTCACTTAGCACAGTAATCTCAAGATCCATCCACATTGTCAAAAATGGCACTATTTCATATTTTCTTATGGCAAAAGAATATTCCATTGTGTATATACAAAAGCTTCTGCATAGCAAAAGAATCCATTGACAAAATAAGGAAGGTAACCAAACAAATGGGAGACAATTTTTATAAACAACGCCTCCGATAAGGGGCAAATATCCAAAATATATAAGGAACTCATACAACACAAACAATCCAATTAAAAAATGGACAGAGTACCTGAATAGACATTTCTCCAAAGAGGACATACAAATCACCAATAGACATATGAAAAAATGCTCAACATCACTTATCATCAGAGAAATGCAAATAAAACCACAATGAAATGTCTATCACCTCACTCCAATTAGAATGGCTATCATCAACAAGACAAATAATACCAAATGTTGGAGAGGCTGTGGAGAAAAATAAACCTTCATACAGTGTTGATATGAAGTTAATTTTAAATTAAACCTACCTCACAAAAACAATCATTAAACAAAACAAAACTAACCCCAACACAGTAAGAAAATCTAAGAAAAATATGGAGTACAGTAGTCCACTCTTACCCTTGGATAAGTTCCAAAACCCCTAGTGGATATTTGAAATCACAGGTAGTACTGAACCATTTTTCCTGTTTTCCCTATGAATGTAATAGTAAAAACAAAACTAGTTTTTCTTATACATACATATCTGTGAAAAAGTTTAACTTATAAATTAGACAGTAAAATATTAACAACAACTAATAATAAAATAGACAATTATAAGAATATACTGTAATAAAAGTTATAGGAATGAGGTCTCTCTCTTTCTCAAAATACCTTACTGTACTGTACTCACTTTTTCACTTAAAGGAAGTACTTTATGACTTCGCTTCACCATGTCTCATTGCCAGTATCACTACTCTTGCACTTTGGGCCATTATTAAGTAAAATAAGGGTTACCTGAACACAAGCACTGTGATACAGTGACAGTTTAACTATGATACAGTGACAGTGATAACCAAGATGGCTACTATGTGACTAACTAGAGGGGAATGTACACAGCCTGGAGACACTGGACAAAGGGATGAGTCATGTCCTCAGTGTGACAGAGCTGGACAGCACAAGATTTCATCCCAAAACAATTTAAAATTTATAGTTTATTTCTGTAATTTTCCATTTAATATTTTCAGTTGACCACCAGTAACTGAAACTGCATAAAGCAAAACCACAAATAAGAAAAGAGACAACTGCATTGCCTTTTATCTTAGTACATTTCTTTTCAATTTTTTATGGTTCATCTGTATTCTTTTTACATCCTTTTTTTTTTTTTTTCTTGATTATATGGTCACATATTTTCAGCTGTCTTTTATTAAATTCTTTCAACTTGTTTTCTATAACATAACCCACTGCCAATTGTAGTGAAACCATAAACATAAGAGTTGTCATTTGTAGAGCAGTCTAGAATATTAAACTATATACAATTTATTAAATAAAAGTCAACTTATTATAAATAAAAGTCAACTTTAAAATCACTACTGGGGATATTTAACAATATATATTGAAAACAAATTTTAAAGAGCTAGATTCCAACCATCCATATATCAAACTAGATTCAGATAATTCAATGTCGTAGGTATAAAAAATAATCACAAAGGATCTAAAATAAATCTTGCATGTTGTAGTAGATAAGATATATTCAAGAGTGATATATAATCTGAAACTTACCATGGAAATATTGTTGATTTTAAATACATAGAAAATGTGTATAATTTACAAAAGTTTAAATTTCTTAATATGAAAAGTGCTCTTACAGATCAGTAAGCAGGATACAATGTTAATTAAAATGGAGAAAGAAAATGAACAAAAAGTTTACAGAACATACACGTTTTAATAAACTAAGACACCCAGATTAATTTGCAGATACAGGAATATGCATTTTTTTAAAGTAATCAGTTTCAATCTAACAATTTCTCAAAAGTTTACATGTTGGAAATACATTATGTTGGTGAAGGTGTGCAGCAATAAATACATATATTGCAGGTGGAATCATTTGAAAGGCAAGTTAGTAATAGTGAATTGAAAATTTTCCCTTTCATGTAATCTTTTAAATTCACAAGTAGAAAAAGGTATGTGAAATGTTGTATTTTTATTAAGCATAAATTAACAGTATGAAATGTATAGGTAATGCTATATTCAATCCTCATAGCAACCATAAGAACCTGACTGACTCTATGATTGCTATTTCAATTTTATGGATGTGGAAATTAAATCATAGAAAGATTTAGTAACTTGCCCAAAGACAGATATCTTGGTGGAAATATCAGAATTCGAATACAGGCATTTTAACTGTACCCTAAATGTTACACCATTGATCCTCTAGAGGAGAATATCAGTGTTTGTTTCTTTCTATAGTGTTGTTGTTTTTAATCACTTTTTGAAGTTGTTTTTATATTTATCAAATTAACGTCATTTAATTAACCTGCTTACTTACTTATTTTTTTAATTTTAAAATGTAAAAGCATGCTAAGAAACATACAATAAAAAGGTGATTTTTTCTTCCCCTACTTTGTCCTGCCTCCAGAACCAGCAATCTAAAACACAAAAAATATGTTTTACCTCTTCCTCTATTTATTTTAAAATTTATGCTACTAAATCTTGATTCATTTTTATTAGTTGTTATAATTTACACATATTTAATATCTCTTTCTTCTCCTTCTCCTGCACCCATCTTTCCAATATTGTTATATCACAGTGTTTGCTTAAATTAAGTCAGTGATTTTATTAGGACAATGTAAATATTCTTTAATGTGATTGTATTACCCAAAGTCTATTTCCTTTGTACATAATATTTGGAGATATATATATATATATATATATATATATATATATATATATATATATAAAACAGTTGAGTTTCATAAATCTCTAAGGCTTCCAACACTGATCAAGAGGGCTGCAACTTAACTCTAATTATATATTATACATTTAAATAAGTCAAATGATCAGTCATCTTATTTTACGTTGGATCCTATTTTCCTCATGGATATCAGTGTTTTGTTGCAGTATATTTGCTAGTTTCCTGAGTAATGGTCAGGAGAAATCAAATTTTAAATTTTGCACATCTGAAAATAAATTCATTTTATCCTTATATTTGATCATTTGACTTTGTCTAGAATTGAAAGTGAAAATGATTTTTTTCATCAGATTTTGAAGGCATTGATCTCTTCTATTCTAAATTCTAGTACTGTTACTTAAAAGCCCGGTGTCATTTGAGTATTGATGAGTTTTATATCAACTTTTTCCATTGGGAAGTTTAAAGATATTAATTTTGCCCTGTTGTTCTCAAATGCCCTGATATTATACCTTTCTACAAATCTATTTTTCTTTTTATTTCATTGTACTTGTCCTTCAATAAAGGAGGCATACTTTCTAGTAAATTATCTTTTTCTAGAACTTTGATAATCGTGTCTCCCCTGTTTCTGATCTGATCTCTTCTTGATACATTGCTATTACACCATTAGCATCCTCCAGTAATCCTTGAGTAGTCAAATCTTATTCTCTGTTAGCCCATTATCTATATATTTGCTTGACATAATTTCCAAAAGCTCTTTTATGTTCTCTGGTTGATATGATCTGTAACATTTTCTTTGTTTCATTGATGCAATATGATCTTCTGTGACTGACTGTATAAATTTCACTTCATAGGAAGTTTTCTTTTCCTTTCTGTGTTTGTCTCTGTTTCCATTTGGTTCCTTTAATAATGCTTTTGTTTTTGTTTTTCATATTGAATGTTTCCCCCAAATATCTGGTCAACTCTAGATCTTGGTTTATATTTACTGATGAGGAAATCAAGTTTTAGGTATGTGGAAAGATCTGGTCAACAGATGGGCTTTGCTGTGGTTTAATCTGGGAGCCACTCCTTTTTTCTTGGGAATAAATACCATCATCACCACCACCACCACCAAAACCCACCCCCCAAAGAAAAGTGACAGTTCCAAGTTTCAATGTATCACTATCCAGGAGAAATGAGATTCTTATGTCTGCTTAATGTCATTCATAATTTCTGCCTTGGGGAACTCTCCCTACTATATGACTAAATCAAGAAACATGAGCATGGAAGAAGGTGAGGTAAAAGGAGAATAGCTTTTGGGTGGCAACATTCTTATACCACATCTAGAATGCTTCTGTATGTATCCTTTTGTGAGAGAAATATCCTTTTCTACCTAATCCAATTTCTACCAATCTGAATCAATATTGTATTACTGGGTGGCCAACATATTCTTAAATGATAAAACACCCTGATTAAAATAGGCATACCATTTTGTTACATAGTCTTTACATTCCTACTTTATTTTAAATAGGCATATACCAAATTATATTATGCAATATGCATTGTTCTTTTATTCATTGTATGTTTCTCTCACTAGATTCAAGATCCAGAGGGAAAGACACTTGGTCAGCTTCCTTCAGTGCTATTCCCTCACCTCTCAAAACAGTGCTAGCCCAGAATGAATGTTCAATGCAATATCTTAATTTCTTTGAGTGGCAAACTATGTGATATATTGTGAGACAGATAAAGAAAGCTCTAAAACCAGAGGAGGCAAGTCATCATTAGCAATGTGAGCCTTGTTATTTGGCCATCATTGTCAGCATTGCTTTAGGACGCGTTTGTACTTTCTAGTTCCCTGCAGTCCCCAAAAGTCCTATTGACTTATAATTGACTTTACATTTACAATAAATGTTGGACCCTAGGACTGTATGTGTTTTGATTAATTTCCTCAAAGGTACACATATATGGTTCAATTTTTGCCTGTAGGTGATGTCTATAAATAAGAGACTTATTTATTTCCTTTTTAATTTTCCAAATTTACATTTATTGCTTGAGTCATTTAACTATGAGTATGTATTACTTTAAAGTAAATAAGCATAAAATAAAATAAAAATGTTTTGTGTCATGCTTTTTATTTCATCGTTTATCTTGGCTTCCTTAAAGGAAATATTCACCCAATCCTAAATATTTCTGAATATTTGTTTGAAAAAGATGTGGCTATCTAATATACCCTTGTGAAAAGATTATAATGTAGACTATATATACAAAACAATGATATATATATATATATTCTATTTGAAATTTGACATTTATTTCTTAATATGAAAAATTACCCTAAAACAGCCAATGCAAAACCTAAAATCCATTGAGTATTTTTGCCTGAATTTTATAAATGAGTAATTATTTTTAATACTCAGAGCTTAAACATAATTGACTGGGATTGTTAATTAATATGTATGTAGATTCAGGTTACCTGATTTAACTTGCTTTTTCTACTCAGCTATTTTCTTTTTAACAAGTTTTTTCTGTGAACTATACCTTTTACTTTTTCCTCAAAATTGTATGTGATTGTGGATATAACTACACCACAAAATGTAAAATGTCTTTTTAGTTTATCGTATGCAGACAACACAGACTTTTTTTTAATACAGTAACAACATCATTTGCTTTAACATTAAAAATTAACCTTTTTTGTGGAATGATCTTACAAACCAGAACCGATTACTTCTGAACAGTGACCAAAAGTCTTTTTTAGTGTACAGTTATTCCTTAGTGTAAAGACTTCCTTAGTGTACAGTTATTCCATTAAATATTGCATAAAAGAACATGAAAGTTTGTCTAATAGTGAATTCAAAATTCCCCAGTGAAACTGTTGGCAGTGGTTTAACTTGAAAATAAATTAAACGTTTTGGCATTATCTATAATAATAATGCCACATGAAGCTCTGAATTTCCAAAGAGAGATACATTAATAGGTTGAGTATCTTTTAATTGTAACTATATACTTTTAAATGTTAATAATGCAATTTCCTTCAATGCAGCATTCAAAAATTCAGTTGCTTAAGGATGATGTTAAAATTTCTTTTGCACTTCACTTAATCTTACTTGAATAATGCTTTGTGAAAAGGGTTAATCTAATTTCAATTAAGTTTATTTAATTAAGCTTCAACCCATTATAAATCATCGAATACCTAATGGAAGTCGGAGTTGCAGAGAATCAAATCATTTTTGTGACATGTAGTTCTTAATTGGAAATGATATAGCATTCATGAAATGAACTGTTGTTTGAGTGATTACATCAAATACAGACTGAAACACGTTTAGATTAGATTTCAAAGGTGTATTTTACTTCTAAAGATCAGACTAAGTGGTTTCTAAAAAAAATGGCTTTATTAGAATATATTTTAATGATTTCAATTTCCATTTTAGAAAGAAGCAAAAGGAGACAGGTGAGGAGAAAGCCAAATGAGTTGAACACCTTAACAATACATAAGAGATACTAGCATAATCTATTTAATTCAATCCATTGCTGAGGTATATTACTGAGAATTTTAAATCAAACTTTGTTTTAATGTTTTAATAAGGGTAACAGTTGACAATTCAGACTAGCGTTTCAACAAATACCTTTAAGTTCAGTTTCTAAATATGTCTATATGTATATTCAACCAACCTAAAACTTGTATAACCAAAACTAAAATGGAGGTCCTTATGTGGGTGGGGTGAGGAGGAGAGGAGTTCACCAACATGGGTACAATAAAGAAAATGAAACTTAAACTTACCTATCATAAGTTTCAATTTTCTAAAATATTCGCAGGGAACCTCAGCCATCCCTCAAAGCCAATTCTGTTTAGACCATCTATGGACTTTCTTGTTCCCCTGACCCAACTACCTTGATACAAATAAGGAAGGACACCAATCAACAAATCAGCTGAAAAAGCCAAATGGCTTCCATATTTACCAGGTAAAAACCCCTTAGACTGTGAGCAACTTGGAACTCATTGCTCCCATATCCTTGAGTTTCGGGGTTATTGCAGGTTGAAACTGCAATAAATTCATTTTTCTTTACTCGGCTTTGTTTTACTCAGTGTGCAGAGTTTGGTTTTTGACAAAACAAATACTGACTTGATTCATCATAACACTTCTGTGTGATAAAAACAAACAACTGATTTCTCAATAGCTATAGACTTACTTCAATGTACTGGTTCTTCAAATCTAAGTAGATTAAACTTCAGTCAGTATTGGGTGAGGTCTACTAAGGAGAATTTTTAACATCCATCTGGTTACGTTGATGCATGTGTTTGGTGGACAAAATTTGGAGATTTATTTTAAAATAGAAGGTACTTTAAGTTTTGTGATACAGCCTTATTTAATAAAAAGTGGATGCATTTATAATAATGCAAAAATTGTCCTCCTCTAAGAACAATAACTACAAAGTTTCCCTTGACATAAAAATATCTTTGCTATGATAATCCACCTGATCAATAAAGAATTTCTATTAAAACAATTTTGTTAAACATATTAGAATGATTTCTGTGGAACATGGAGTCTATATTTCTGAAATACATAAACTGTATAGTTCATCTGGATGTTCTATATGAATTTTAATATTCTATGTGAATTTAATATTGAACCTAGACAACTTTTGTAATATTAATACTACCACTACTTTTATCTTTCACACTCATTGGCCATTTTTAAAGGAAAATTGTAAACTTTCAAAGGAATATTGGTAGTCAATATCTGTCGTATAAATCAATTTGTGTTTTCTTTAATAAGTAAACTTAGCTTATAATCAGCAAGGAAAATAAAAATAATATTCACTGTTTAACTGATTTCTATTAGTGTTCGGCAGAATATTGAAATTGCATTGGTACTGCAAATTAATAGTAGTTGTTTATCTGAATAGGATAAGAACTTACATTAAAAATTTGAATTGCATTTGGGAAAGGCTTATTACTTTTAGAGCAATCACTCTTGTTTAACATAAAGACAAGGTGGCCATTTCAAAACTATTTTTATACTGGCATATTATATGCAATATTTTATAATGCTACTGCATTTTTACAGGGTATATTGGTTTTATAGTGCATATCTATTTATAGCACATATTTATTACAGCACATATATATTCTAAGTTTGGAATTTACAAAGACTAGTATATGGTTGAAATGTCATACTACATAATATTTCTGAGACCAATAGTATTATTTTAATACCAGTGATTATTTTAAAACATCAGTGAGGAGATTAAAGGTACAAATTGGTAGTTACAAAATAGTCACAGGAATATAGAGTATAGCATAAGGAATATAGTCAGTAGTATTGTAATAACTATGCATGGTGTCAGATGGGTATTGGATTTATTGGGGTGATCACTTCGTAAGTTATACAAATGTCCAATCACTGTGTTGTACACCTAAAACTAATATAATATTGTATGTCAACTGTAACTTTAAAAAAATTAAAAAAAACATAATAATTGATATTCAAGCCAGAATACTATTAATATATTTTAAATGTTCTATTAAAGTTTAAAAGCTGTGTGAGAAAAAGATAACTTTCATTAAGAAATAAACTAGAACTTCAGCCTAATATAATTTAGAGTTAAATAAATTGTAGGTATCTCTGTTATTGCTAAAACTAATTTTGTCTGAATTTAGTTAAAAGTTACTATTACCACATAATGGACAAATGCTTGCTAAAGATATTGAATACTCTTTCCTTTTTTTTAACCATGTAGTCTTAAAAATAAATAAGAAAATGAGACTGGACTTTTCAGACCAACAGGACTCTCAATGTATGTTTCATTGGTTGTATGCAGCACTGTAAATATCCTCAAAACAGATTAAATGAGGAATATGAAAAATGCAAGCTAAGAAGACATCAAATTTTTGAGAGATGAACTTCAAATCCTAATGACAAAAATATGCAGTACTAGCAAAGGAAGGAAAATCATCAAAATAACCACAAAAGTATTACTTTAATGAAAATTTTACAAAATATATAAAATTCACTCGACTCTTATTCACTGTGCACTTGAGAGAAGATCATGTGCAATAAACAAAGGCTGGATGCATAGATGAATGAATTAAAAGGCCAATTCCAAGCCTACAAATTGCCAAGGGATAAAAAAAGGGATGCAATTTTGTATGAATAATATTAACATATGATACTCTATAAAATAACATATAGCTATAAATCAACCTATTACCTGCATTTAAATATTTAAAATAATTCAAGGTTCATATGTGAAATAACTTCACAGTCAGTGGTCATGCTTATAACAAATTATAGAGTCAGAAATAGAAAACTAAAAATACTTTGGACAACAAATGATAGCTACAGTATTGTTATTAGAAAATGAGAGTCATATTACTCCATTGTCTGTTATAAAACTCAATGTGCTTTTATAACTATTATCTTTTTGGATCAATAGTTTTGCTTCAATACATGGATGAAGCAAATCACAAAAAAGAGTATTTTGACTTGCACTTAAGTGCTCTATTTATTGTTTGTGTTATACCAGTGATTTTCAAATCTCATTGATCATCTAAATACATAGAAATTAATTGTATTACTAACAAACTATTCTATTCTATTCTATATATTAATACTAGAACAGTAATATTATTATGCTTTTAACATTTCTTAGCATGTTGTGCTCAAGTAATGTTATGTGAAAAAAAACTGTCATTAAGAAATACACCAGAATTAATTCCATTATATCGATATATATTTAACCTTTTCAAAATATTTAATTTATTTCAAAAATATTCATTTTTGCTTCAAGAAAGGAACACTGCTATATTAAAATAAGGATGCATATATCCTTGAATTTTTTAAACATAGAACTTTACTAAAGAAAATTACAGAAATATCTTCAGTTTATCATTATACACATTAATCATTATAACATAGCTTAAAATATTAACACATTAGTCTATTTTCATAATCTCCAATGATTGAAAATATGTGAAAAATAAAATATATGAATCATTCAGATTAAATAATTATTCCCAAATTTTTCAGTGTGACCCTTTTTGGATATTAAAAATATTTTATTTTTCATGTTGTAATATAATCTTTTTCCTCATATACAACCTACCAGTTCAAATAGACCTGGATGGAAAAGTAGCTGAATGCACCAATCTGGCACAAAAATGGTAGCCAGTCAATCATTTAACCATCTGGGCCCAACACAGCCCTGACTGAGTTTCTGTAACTTGAACCAAAGGGGACCAGCTCATAGATTACAATTAACAGTAGGAAGACAAGCTCCTGTTCCCATGCTGCTCCCTACTCTGGGCTATTGGCCATCAACCTAAAACATTGGCTTCTTCCTCAGCTCATTGTAAATTCAGAACTTCTAGCTTTCTACGGATATTAACATCGTTTATTTTAAGAGATTGTGTCCCTGTACTTTCACTGTATAGTTCAATTACGACCGCTACACCTGACGGTATTTAATGTTACTTTCTTTTAAGAGGGAAATGCATATATTTGGCAGTCACTAGCAAACACCTACTATAGTATAAGATATTCTGGAGATGTAGCTTCATACATTCCAGAGCAGGGACTAGCTGGAAAGCAGTCAGGTCCATCCCTGCCATCTGTGCATGTTACAATCCTCCTATGGATTTACTCCTCAATTGTCTTTTTAATGTGACTTCAGCATGTGGCTTGTCCAGTTTTTATATTGATGAGAATATTTATTGACACTTACTCATATAAATCTCTTCACATTTCTTTTGCATTTAGTTTATTTGGGAAGAAAACTGATTCATTAAAAATTATATATATGTAAACTGACCTTGAAATGATGGAAGCTGACTTTCAGAGAACATGGAACTTATTTTATATATGCAATTTTTTTAAATTGTGACTTTCATATTTATTTTAAAATTGAGAGTTACATAACCTACTGATATTTGAGTTTAAATGATGCCCAAACACCAGGAAAAAATAAATTACTGACTTCTACAGAATTAGTCATCTTCTTACAGTTAATTTGTTTGATAAATATCATGGTAATAATCAAATTAATAACTTATCCTTTACTTTGCATTTCTATATCAGATTCAATATTTATGTTTCAATATTTATAAATTTCAATATATTTATCAAGATTGTAGAAAGGTATATATCCAAATAAAAATACATCCTATTTAAATTATGAGAGCGTAGATACTGGAAACGGTCTTCCTGTGTTTAAATCTCAGGTCAGCTATTTACTAGTTCTGTGCCTTGAACAAGTCTCATGTTTGTGCTGTGATTTCCCTTTTTGCAAAAATGGAATTATAATAATACATACACAAGGGGAATGCTGCCAGGGTGTTCAGATGTCAAGAAAGAGTATGAGACTGATGACATATGAAAATTAAACTTTTCCCAAAGAAGTAGTGATGGGTGTGATGCTGAAAGAGGAAGGAGTCCTACTCGGCAGGAAAGATACCTTTAAAGACTCTACAGGGTGTGTGTGGTTCTATCTCAAAAGTGAGAAACACTATTTTGCCTCTAAAATTCCTGCTGATAGCAAGAAGTAATCAAATGAACAAAACAAAAACATGTAAGTTTGCTCTGTGAACATATTTTTAACCAACTGCCATTTTTATTCTTTGCATTGGAGAATTTTGATCATGTGGCATCCCAATCATGTATTTCCAATATATAGGTTCATTTTTAACCAATTTTTAAATCTTTTTAGCATCATCATAATTATGACTCTCATGTTGAGAAATAAATGTTAATATGTTAGTTCATGTACAAATAACTAGATATTTTCTTAATTGGTGCTTATAACATTTAGTAGCATCCACAAATTTTTATTATTTCTTTTAATACTTGCTGAAGTCAAAGCTCTTTTGACATTTGCCAAATACACACTTTTCCTGATTTACATTTGCCATGTAAAATAAGACTTAAATCATTTTCATGTGCATATTCATCCTATGCTATTATGCACTTTTATTTGAGGCAAGAACTCTGGTTGTTTCTGGGTTATGTCTCTCCAATGACTGCAGGGAAATGAACTTGAAGTTGTGCCAGTATCTTACTGGTATAATTTTTAAAAGGCAACACATTTGACTAATAGGCACACGGCCATGAAACTAAACCTAATTAAAGCATTTTCGGTTATGAGTCCTGGCTTGATCTATAAAGTCAGATAACACCAGATTTGCAAACCTGTACAATGTGAAGCAGGTGTTAAATACGGACTTAATATTGATCAAGATAGGGAAAGTGGTTTTTAATTGTCTCTAAGTGTTTATTTATTTTTTAATTATGTCAAAATGTCTACCTAACTTAGAAAATACATTTTTCTATTACATAATTTTGAAAAAATATAGGTGGTTATCCTGAATGACTGTTTTATAAACTGAAGCTAGGAACTAGGGATACAGTTATAGATACTTTATCTATAAATGAAGAAGTGAAAAAAATAAAGAGGATCAATATGCATTCCAAAGGGAAAACAGCCAGGCCTGTTTATTAATTTAAAGGTGTAAAAAAATAAAAAAAAATAAAAAAAATCTCTATACATTTTCTTCATGAATTTCTTGGGAAAATCTAAACATAAATATTTATTTAAATGTTTACTTCAAAACTAACATACTAAGTGATTGGCCTTTAACTTTTAAGCATTTAAACTTCTTCACATTATTCACATATGTTACACATACACACACACGCGCGCGCACACACACACACACACACACACACACACACAGCAGGTGCCAAAAAAATGTATACACAATTTAAGGAAGGAAAAAACTGTATTAAAATTGTAACACTCAGTACATACCGGTAACAAAAGATGAATACAAGTCATGTGTATACATTTTTTTGGTACCTCCAGTATATGGGTGTGTGTGTGGGGTGTGTGTGTGTGTGTGTGTGTGTGTGTGTGTGTTACTGTTACTGCCAGGTTCCTGGAAGAAGGTGAAATGCTGCTTAGAAATTATGTCAATTTTAAGAGGCAAACTATGTCACTTTTGCTCGCATTTATGACATATTTTTACCTGTTAAAGAAGCGTGAGTAAAGATTATTTCCAATATTTCTTAAGTGCTACATTGTCATGCAGTGATAGCTTCTATAGTGTACATGTCACTTTTTCTGGCATCTGAATTCATTGTTACTAATATGATTTTTTAAGAAACCCAGATTCATGACTGATTTAAGTAATATTTATATATATGTATGCATTATGAATGTAAGCACACAGAAATCCTTGTGCATATAACAAATGAACTATCTTTCCTCTGGTTCGTTTTTGGAATTGAGGTAACAAAAAACAAACAAACAGAAAACAACACTAAAAAGGACAACACTTCCATAGGAAACACCCCACCGTGATGACAGGACACCTGTCAGTTTGGGCACCTATGCATCCATAGTGCCTACCCCACTGCCTAGTACAACTGAAGTACTTAATGTTGTATGAATAAATCCAACATTGTCTTTAATATATTCTTTCAGACATGTGTGTGCACTGGACATGTGTTATGGACTGATGCTTGTGTCCCCCAAAATTATTTTGAAGCCTCATCCCTAATCTGATGGTGCCTTTGAGGGGTAATTAGAACAGAGGATGGAGCCCTTATAAAGACAGTAATCTTTATACAAAGAGACTGGAGAGAGCTTACTTCCCTCTCTTCTGTCTATTATTTGAGGATACAGAGAGAAGACGATTGCCTGCAAATCATTAAAAGTGAGCTCATTGGAACTTCATCAAAACCTAACCTGGTCTCAGACTTCCAGCCTCCAGAATTGTGAGAAATAAATTTTTGTTGTTTAAGCCCTGCAATATATTGCATTTGTTACAATAGCCTGAACTCACTTAGACAATAGAAGAATAATAATTATTGGGATATGATGGAATTATAATATTCATTTTTTTTAAAATCCTACTCTAAGAATAAAAGAAGAAATAATTTTGGGGAAGGAAGAGATGCTGCTACAGTCATTGGCAATAATGTCTATAGAAGTAGTGTCTAGGGCTGATGAACTAATAGCTTAGGATTAGATGAACATTAAAATTGACCAATCTGAACTAATGCACTCTACAAAAAATAAGTATAGCTGAAGATTGATGTCCATCAAATTTTGTTCCTAGGAGTCTCTGCCTTCATAATTTTAAATCACAATTTAAAATATTTAATTTTAAAATTTGGACCATTTCTAACACTGTAAATATAAGTTGTTGTCCTAAATTATTATCCTATTTTCTTTTTTTTTTTGTTTACAATTAATTTTATAAAAAACTGACATAAATAACTGATTATTTGCAAATTATTGTAACATAAGAAATAAGCTCTATATCCATTTTTCTACACCAAGTATACTTTTTTTAGTTTCTTAAAAAATATGTTTAAGATATATTTTTGCAGGTGATTAATGAAATACATAAGTATTTAATATCTGTGAGAAAGGAACTCTCATTTTCCTCATAAAAAGAGCATATAATTTCCAAGAAAGCATATTTTAATTTCAATTACTTTTGAAATAAAGTATGATTTCATGGTTATTGATTGAATAAAGTACTTCTGTAATTTTTGTTGTTAGTGCTATAAGTTTTGCCTGCTTTCTCTACATGGGTGATAATGTTTTTATATTATTTTCTGTCATTAGGAATATTTGTCTTGTCAAGTTTACATTCTTATCTTTTATTTCAGTTTTTTCCCCTTTTTTTGTGTGTAAAAGTATTGTTCTCAATTTAAAAATAATTAAACATAACATTTAAAAATAATTTAAAAATAACTTTTTAAATAATTTCTCTCAATCTTGTATATTTGTAAGTTTTTATATTAAAACTTTTTAATATTATTTGTTAATTCATGTATATATTCCTTTTCAATAATGTTTACTTTCTTAATAACAATTTATCAACAAACAGATCCATTTGATTTTAAAATTCTATGCATTTTGTGAAATGTAATTCCCTTGGATCCACTACCACATTCAAAACACAGAACATGTCTTCACATTCAGGAATATATTGGTAGCCCAGGAACAGATTCTTTAATGTCCAGTACTTCTTTGTATCAGAATAATGTTTTTGAGACATTTTTTTCTTCTTATTTTAATAGTTTATTACTTTTTATTGATGAGTACTATTCCAATGTATGGGTATACCAAATTACATTTATCCATTTACCTACTGATGAATATTTGGGCTATTTCCAGTTTGAACTATTGTGGGGGGGAAAAAAGCTATTCAACATTATTTTAAATCTCATTGTGTAGATGTATGTTTTCATTTATCTTGGGTCAATACTGGAGGCTAGATCTTATTATAGATGTGGTTTTACTGTTTAAGTAACTACCAAAATGTTTCACCAAGTTGTTGGGCCTTGTTAAATTCCCAAAATCAATCCACAATTGTTCCAGTTTTTATATCTGTCAAACATTTGGCATTACCAGTGATTTTATTTAGTCATTTTAATGTGTAGATGATGGTATGTCTCATGATCTAGAAAACATTTTCATGTGCTGATAGGCCATTTTATGATTTTTGGTGAAGTATTTAGTCAAACTTTTAGCCAATTTTTAACTGGGCATTTGTCTTATTAATTTGGAAGAGTTTGTATACATTCTTTATATAAGTCCTTTTGCAATAGATATACAGTGTAGATGTTTCTCCCTTCCTTTCCCTTGCCTTTGCAAATTTAAGTAACAGATACCTCAGAGTTGAGAGTGGCTTTGGAACTAGTCAATGAGAGTAAATCCTAAATTGCTTTAACACTGTTAGTTGAAATCTGGACTTGGAGAACACTGTCACTGACAGCTGAAAAGGAATATATTATTTAAAAATGGAGAACGGGATCATTTTATGGAGTGGCAAGGACTTTGGCAATACTATTGCCTTTGATAACACGGAAAGAAATACATGCGCTAAACGAACTGGTTACTTACCTAAGGACATTTCTAAGTCAAGTGTTGATGGTGCCATTTGATTTCTTCTTGCTTTTTACAGTAAAATGTGGGACAAGAGAGATAAATTGAGGAAAAAACTTTAACAAATAAATTTGACTGTGTGGCCTTGAAAATGTTCAGCCTTTCCAATAGACAAAAGATGCTAACATTAACAACCTAGTTTCAGGCAGAGTCCAAGTCCAGAACACTGTCAGGAGGGAGGTCTAAGTTTAAGCCAAGTGTGTTACCATACACCTTTTGTTCACTTCTGAGAAACCAAATATTTTCCCACTGCATAACGTTCAGTTACAAAAAGAGGCATTTAAAAAGATGAAGTGTCTGCTTCAAAGACCTCTTAATAAAATATCAGAGCCTCTAATGTGCGTTATTAATAGTGTTGTCCTTAAACCATCTCAGAAGCAGCCCGAGATAGAGCAGGGACTATCTGAAACATGTATGTGGGTATGTCTTTTGTAAATGAAGTGAACTCCAGTGAGATTCATAGGTGGCCTAGAAGCTTTTGAAGAAATTCTAATAGTAAATAGATTGTTTCCTTAGAGTGAAAGAAATAGAGACTATACAAAATTGAAAGAAGTCATTGAGATCTTGGACTTTTACTAGAAGAAATGACTCAGCTCCAAACATATGCTACCTTTCATAAAAAAGGAAGTATTATTCCAATGACAGAAGAGCCCAGAATATGGAGTACAGGACCATGGAGAATTATTCCCAGGGCATGTGATCTAATCCAGGAACTTCTAACACTTGCCTGGCAAGATTTCAGACTTGCTACAGATTCAACGACTCTTTTGTGCCTTCAACTTTCCATGTTTTTGAAAGGTATGTCTATATCAATCACGATTTACCTGTGCTAACGGTGTATTTTGGTTGTGAGAAAAGGAAAATAACTTGTATTTTTGGTTTCATGATGTACATATTGAGAGAAACTGCATCTGAGGAGCTATGTGTAGGAACTATACCCAAGAAAACTTTTCCACAGCTGGATCTGATTTAGATCCTGCGATTCTAAATTTTAAGCTGATGTTTTACTTGTATGTTTATAATCATGGAGATCGGGAACATATATATATATATATATATATATATATATATATATATATATATATATATATATACAATGGAATACTATTCTGCCATAAGAAAAGATGAAATAGTAACATTTGTGACAACATGGATAGGATAGATTGAGATTATCATGCTAAGAGAAATAAGTCAGACAGAAAAAGTTGAGAACCATATGACTTCACTCACATGGGATATAAAACTGAAAGCAATGAATGAACAAGACAAACCAACAAAGAAACAAAAACTCATAGATACAGACAACAGTTTAGTGGTTTCCAGCGGGTAAGGGTTGGGGATGATAGAAGAGGGAAAAGAGAGTCAACTATATGGTGATGGAAGAACTGCATCTTGGTGGTGAATATACAATGCAATATATAGATGATGTATTATAGAAATGTACACTTGAAATATATATATATAATTTTACTAACCAGTCACCTCCAATAAATTTAGTAAAAAATACATAAATTATAAGAAACACAAAGCATTAGATAAATTTTTAATTTTTGATTGAAACTATCAAGAATACCAAGTATGTATTTATAGTTGGGGTCATTTATAGCAAGGGCATGACATAAAATTGAGCATTTTTACTATGATGACAAAGATATTTGTCATACTTGTCTCATAAAAACATAATCTTGAGTTTTCTCTTTTTACCCCTCATTTAACTGTCCACTATTCCAATGTTATTTTTGAAAGTCTCTTGTTTTTGAAAGCATTAAATATTCATTATGTTAATTGAAGCAATTGTATTTTTGTTGCATTAGTTTATGAGCACAATACATTAGTCTCTATATTTATAAGTAGTGTGTGCTTTGCTAGTGACCTATTTCAGGCAATGTGCTAAATGATGCTAATGAAAAAAATCCATCATATTGGAAAGCCAGTGGCACCATATGATGCTGATTCAAGGTATCATTGCTTAATTTGTGTGTTTTTTTTTGCCGACTATTTCCACATCAAATTTTAACATGGATGGAAAAAAAAAAAAAACATTGTTATGTTTGTGACATGGATTTATTTTATTTACTTAAATTTTTTTTAGTTAAGAATCATAAAAGAGTAATTATAAAAAGTTCTCCAAAATATGAACCTAAAGATTCTAATTTTTCAGATATTTTGCTTTTATTTTTCTTTGTTTTGCCGTTAATCATTTGAATTATAACTGGGGCTGTGAAGTTTGAATTATCAGTGACACATTTTTGGAATCAAAACAGTATATAATCTGCCTAGAATTTAAAATAAAATTTTAATTTTGTCAGGAGTGTGGTACTCGATAGTTCTTGAAATCAATTTGAAATTCCCATGAATGTAGACCCTTTTCTCATCTTATATTTGCATGAAGGTTTCAGAGACAATGCTCTATCTATGAACATTGTCTTTACTTATTTATTCACAGTGATTTGGCTGGGGAAAGTAGGACAGACTTTTCTCTCGCATCATGTCTAAAAAAATTTGAAAGAGGATACATCCTCATATGTGAATTTATAGGAATGTTATCTCAGAATCTTTCACAACCCTTAGTCAAAAAACCCAGCAATCATAGGCTTTCAATTATTACCATGGGTGAAATTCTGAGCTGTGCTTTCTAGAAAGGAATTTCTCACAAATCCTTTAAATTATCAGGAAAGTTGGTAATAATGTGGAGTCAAAAATTGGAGTTCCAAGTTGAGAAACAAAACAACAGAATGAGATGAAAATAAATATTAAAACATAACAAAATACATTGGTGAACAAAGAAAGTGTCATGCTATCATTAGTGAAATAATTAAGAACGGCAAAGTACTGAACAGAAATCAATGAAAATAACATTACTGATGTAAAGAAATATGTGAAATAGTTTTAGTGACTGCAGGTAAAAAGTATAAATTAAAACAATTACAGGAAATCTAATGGTTATGAAGAGCGAAGGGGATAGAAAATAAGGATCATCCCACATATCAGTGAAATCATAGGATTCTCAACTTTTTCTGACTTATTTTGCTTAGCATAATAATCTTAAGATCCATCCATGTTGTCACAAACGGTACTATTTCATCTTTTCTAATGGCAGAATAGTATTCTGATGTGTATATATACCACACCTTCTTTATCTAATCATCTATTGAAGGACACTTTGGTTAGTTCTGTATCTTGGCCACTGTAAGTAAAGCTGCAATGAATATGATGATGGAAGGAGAACTGACTCTGGGTGGTGAACACACAATGTGATATATAGATGATGTATTACAGAATTGTACACCTGAAATCTATGTAATATTACTAACCATTGCCACCCCAATAAGCTTTAATAATAATAATAATAATAATAATAATAATAATAATAATAAAAGAGCACAAAAAGGTCTAAGAAGTTATGTCGGATAATCCTCAGGACAATGACAAACACTCTATTAAGTTATCTAATTTCAGAGATTGAGAAATAACCCATCCAGGTATAATAAGTAAATCATATACAAAGGGGAATTATAGACTCATCCCCCAAACAGTCACTGGCAAAAGGTAATAAACATGCCTATAAAGGTCTGGGAAATATCTCTGATCCAAGACAATTGCATGTAACCAAAATTACACTGTAATATAAAGGCCATAATATCTTAATTTTTAGTATGAAATAGTAAGGGATTACAAATTTCATGAATTCTTATTGAAAAATATGTGGATAATATGACTCAGTCGATTAAAATCTGAATGAAAATGCACAACTTAGGAAGAAATAGTCATGGTAAATAAATGGTGAAAACTGACTCCATTTAATTCTAGAACTAAAACTAAAATATTGTTTGAATTAATTTACAGAACAGGATGTGACATAAATTGACAACATAAAAATATGTCTACCAGTAATTGGATAGGTATACGTGAGAGAGTTAATACCTTTGTCTTTCATAGAAGGGAGTTAAATAATATTCTAAATTTTAAATATTTATTTCAAATAAGCATAAAGACATTTACCCAATATAAGTAGTCAGTTTCTTAATCTTAGAAGAATCTTTAAACATCCTTACTTGTTACCACACTTCAGAAATTTTCTTTGAGTTACTCTTAACAGTTTTATTTATTTGACATTTTAAGTTTTGGCTAAATATATAAAATATTTTATATGGAATAACAAAAAATATTTTAAATTGAATTACTTCAATTGAAAAGGAAATATTTTAAATGGAAAGTTAAGTAAATGCATACATTTGGTATACAAATTGTGTATATGTTTATCAAATCTATTTCCAGTACTTTCCCTTTTCTGTCATTCAGAAATTATTCATAATTTCAATCTGTAAAACATATGAAAAGATAAACATTCTTTCACTACTTTATTCTGCTATCTACTGGATAATTCACTTGAATAACACATAACTTATAATATAAAATAAAATGTATATATTCTATAGCTTGCATTTGATTTGTATCATTATTTGTATTATTACAAATCAAAATGTGTTTATTTTCTTTTCCTAAGAAGTACAATTATCATTTTATTTTACTTCCTGTGATATGCTATTCAATTTATTCTTTACTTATTGAAATATACTGGAAAATTTCTTCAAAGCATTTCATATTACCATGTACTTAGAACTTGTAAGTATACGATTTAGGACACTTATTGTTATATTTCATCAATAAACACTTGAAAGCTATTTATATACAAAGCACTGGGAATACAAAGATGAGAAAGCATATTTGTCCTTAAGTTGCAAAAGTCTGCCTAAGCATGCATCCATATAAAAAAAAAAAATCACAAGATAGTGTGATAACTAAGAATATATGCAGTATGGTTCTCAAATAGAGGATGTAGTCATTAATCTGATGAAAAAATCATCCCTAAGTAGGTTATCCTTGATCTGCCTTATGAAGAAAAGACAATAAAGATCTAGTTTGTACACAGATATGGGAAGCATGACTCAGCATAGCTAGATCATGGAATGTAGCTGGTTCAGAATTACTGGAGGTGAGTGGCAAAATGATGTCAATTAGGGAATGATAAGTGATAAAGCTTCTGGTACAGTATGGCAAAGAGTTCAGTGTTTACTGGATAGGCTGTGATGAACAAAACGTGTATATCAGCAAAGTAATGTCATGGGCAGACTAAAATTTATAAAACTCTGTGGAAGATGTCCGCAAGATGAAAAGAAATGGAGAGAAATGTGAGAGGCTTCCTCAATAATCTAAGTGAGTTACAATAATTACCTTTATAGATAGTCAAGAATAAAGAATTCAAATATGATTAATTGGTTTCTAGTTGATACAGTGGGTAAAAGTAGTGAGAAAACACAGGAAATTATGCAATTTATGGGTGGAAGTACTATTAAATATGGAATTTACAGAGTTTGACAAACCAATTACACAAGCGAAGTAACAAACAAGTAGTTAAGACCATTTATCACAAGTATGGAATTTTAATTCCTGATAAAATGTAAACTACAGAATTACTACCACATCAGTAGTAACATAAAAAAAAAAAATGTGAAGAAAAATGGTAACCAAGAATTAACAATTTACACTATAGAATTTTATGGGACAAAAGAAACATAGCCCTTGGCAAACTTTGTGTGGGATTTATAATTAACACAGGAGAAACAGACAGATACTTAAAAAAAAAAAAAAAAAAAGTTATAAGGAAGTAAAAATCAATAGTTTTAAATATTACAGCAAATTCAAATAACGTAATAGTAATATAGTCACTCATTTGATCACAGCGGTTCATTAGAAATTTTTAGCAGACTAATACTTTCTCGTTCTGGGACAGATGGAATATTGGTGTGATTTGAGGAATGAATGTTGCATTGAAGAGAAGAAACAGCAAGTATAGACTATCAAGGAAATTGCCTCTGTAAAAAAATTAAAATAAATTTTTATTAAGTCATGATATGGTGTTTCTGTGTGCGTTGTAAAGGAAATTGATTTTTTGTTTGTTTAAAAATGGGTGAAGCTTAAACTTGCGCGTAAATAACAAACAACAAAATACAAACGTCTCATAATAGTTGCTTTATGCAGGTTATCTGAGTATGAAATTTTAAAGAATTGTACTCTGAGGACCTGTAAGGATTACTCCTTTTATTTTAATTTTTTGGAAAAGTGGTATGACATTAAAATGAGGTAGGTTTTATTTGTTGTATAATCTGTAACTATCAGATAATTTACTTTTATTCATGAAACTGTGTTTAATGCTTAATCTTAATTGGCATAATTGTATTCAATTGGATATTTGGAATCCCTTTTAAACAATATCTAGCATTAGGATTGAAACACTACCTTGTTATGTAAATGTGTCAGAACTTAAAAAAGACAATGAGTAATGGAGTCGATAATAAAGTTCAGGGGAAATATGAAAGAAAAAACTAGGAGGATACTTTACTTAAAATCTATAACAAGATGGTACATAATAGCAATGCATGTAAACTTCATATATATGTGTCTGATTAATCCTATTCTATTACAGACTAAGAATTAAATGCACCGCATTGCAGAAAAGTATATTGCACATATAAAGGTAAAAACTGTTAGATTTTTTCTCTGAAAAGCAACTTAATTAACCAAACTAGGAAAATGTATAACGTTAAGAAAATTATTTTAATAGTAATGAATTCTGTCGCAATTCGTTTTTAGAAGCTACCTAGTAAGTACAGCACAAGAGAAAGACAGGGAAAGGAACTAGATATTGGCACAAATTGGGCCACACAGGAATACAAGTGAAACTACCATCAAAGAAAATACATTTTAGAAATTCCTGCCTTTAAGGAAAAACATTTTTTTGTGTAAACAATTATATTATGGAGTGGGGGACCAATAAGCCTGTTTCCAATTGTTGAAAAAATTGGGAGGATATAAGATTCCCAAACAGAGAAAATTGCATGCGCTTATTCTAAATGGTGTTACTAGCCTGTGCTGAGAAAGCATTTCTTTTCTTTTTGGGAGAGTAAAGAGCAAAAAGAAAAAGCTTTAGCCATTCCTTTCCTACATGCTCCATCTCATATTTGTTACTCTGTTCTAAAACTCTAGCATTTGTCTTCATGCATATTTTAAAATGCCACCGTATACTCATGTAATTAGGAATTTTTCTCAGAACTTGTATGTGTTTACTCCTTTATTTCTTCTAATCTCTCAAAGAAATGGTTAGATTTGTATCTCTTATTCCCCAAAATACAGTAATGTATACACATTAGTTTTCTATAGAGAAGCATATGTTATGTCTTCTTTGTATTCAAAGGACGTAATCTTAGGCTGAAATAGCGAAGAGCACTGAAAAGAAAAAAAATAATTGAGCTCCTCCTCTGTGAATAAAGCCCTTTGGAGGAACCAAAAAATCAAGATAGAGTGGCCAGTTAGCTCAGTTGGTTAGAGCATGGTGCTAATAATACTGAGGTTGCTGGTTCGATTCCCATATGGGCCACTCTGAGTTGCCCCCTCCCTAAAAAAATAAAGATATATTTACTTTTATGCAATACTTTATTTTGTGTTACATTTACTTCTCTAGCTAATTTTGTTTACTTTTTCAAGGTAGAAGAACATGGTGGCTATTGAAATCATGTCAAAATGTTGCATAAGTCCTGCAATTAAAGCATTATGACTTACATGAAAAGCAAAGTCCAAAAAATTATTTAGTTTTGTGATATTTCATATCATCTTGCATGAGAAATGAAGCATGAAAAGAAAAGCTGTTTGGCCCCAGAATTTCTAGAAGAAATGTTTACGCTCATGGTAGATTAATAGATGTTAAATGTAATAGAATATGGTAGACAGATGTGAGGTGTTTTCTTCTCTGCAAGATGCAGTATGTCTCAAAATATTTTGTAAGACAACTATCTGGAGAAACAAGTAAAGATGGAACAGACATCAGCAAGTCTAAAACCTAACATTAAAATTTTAATTTTAAATAAAATAGAAGAGAGAATGAGACTGAAAACACCAGAGCGATATGAAGAAGCAACGAAGTGAAATGAAAGCAGAATGCAAGTCGCATCTGTTTTGTTATTCTGTTTTTAATGCACCACTAGCCAGCCTTTTTATGTAGTGATTTTGAAAACTGAAGTAAAATTGATTCACTTTTTGGTTATTTTGATTCATTATTATGATTCACCTGGCAAAATATAATTACAACATACATTTGTGATAACTTTTCTTTGCTACCATTTTGGATTAATTGTTATCAATGATAATAATGCATCTGAAACTTTTAAGCTATATTAGTCATATTCTGCATTAAGTTTAGCTTTTATTATAACCTATTGATTAGATTTCCAATGTGAATAACCAATACATGAATGCATGTAAGAAGTCCTATATCTGTGGTATTATCAAAGACAACCTAGGTAAAAACATATACATATCCTAGATAAAAATATATGGCTATTTTGGACATAGTACCATATTGGTAAGAACTATTAAAGAGTAGAAGTATTTGTTGATAAAGTTTCTGTGTTATAAAGTGTGCCATAATTGATAAGGGTTTTCAGACTGTAACAAACATCTGCAATTATGTCTTAAAATAGATACGTTTAATGAAACTGCCTAATTATCCTTTCCTTTCTTTCTTATATGATTTCAAAGAAAGAATATATATATATATATATATATATATATATATATATATATATATATATATATGCTCCAATACCCATATGCCCCATACAAACACACACACACACACACACACACACACACACACACACACACCGGTAAGTATGAAATTGAGTAAAACTCATTTACAGCAAAATCATGACATTCTGTATCAGATGAAAGACTCCTCAGCTCAGTATGAGAGCAACTATAAGTGGAACTCCTTTAGGCTTTATTAGCTGAATTCATGTCTGGATTTACTCCTTTGCTGTTTTTTCTCTCCATGGAGCTGCTTAGATGGGGTGTTTCATTTACATAATCAAAGATTTCTTTGGCTCAGTTCTACACTCAGAACAGCTCTGTGGGGATGTATACTTCAAGTGCAGAGCATATGAATGGAGAAGTAAATAACAGAGAAAAACAAATCCAAATTCTCCTAAACTTTGTCTACACACAGACACAGACACACACACACACACACACACACACACACACACACACACACACACAGAGCACTCTTTCATGCCATGAGCAGATTTCTCTGTGACTTCCTAGGAAACAAGTATGACATAATGTAATGAGTCTGGTTCTGAAGTCATTGGGTTCATATCCTGGCCCCACCATTTGCTAACTGTGTGATTATATATATATATATATATATATATATATATATATATATATATATATATATAAACTCACCAATACTACACACTTAAATGATATCCCAATAATATTTTTTTCATGTGATCATCAGAGAAATTCAGGTTTGGTATTACCTGTCTCCATTTTACATTTAAGGAAGTTAAATTGCAAGTACATTATTTAAACTGACTGTGGCCCCACATCAAACAAGTCACACATCTAGTGGTAAGACTTAATATATCCATGTTCCCTAGTTAATGCAACACACCAGCTCTAACTTTTTTATAAAATCAATTTTGTAATGACATTTTTACACATAGATTGTAGGGAGGCTTCCAGTTTTACAAAAGATTCATTAAGCCTTTAGTATGAGAAAACATTGATACATCATGATCTAACATATGTAGCCACTCTGTAGCATATGTTCTATTTATCAGCTTCCAAAGGAAGGTGCCTCCTTATGAATGTCAGCAGTGCCTCCCTACAAAAACTGCATCTTTTGCTAATAATGATCCTATGCATGGGTATATCTTCATATTTGGTGAAGGTAGATTTACGAAAGTTCCAAATTCCTTCCCTTTACCCTGCACTCTGTCCACAGACAGAACACCTTTGGAAATGACTACCTGACCTGTACAGAACATATGAACAAAAAACAAACAAAGAAACAATACACAAGGTAAAACAGCATGGGTGAGAGAGAAATTGAGTGGAACAAACAACTAGGTACCAAACCTTGTCCATTCGCTCAGCTGTGCATATCATCTTGTCTGGCAGAGACCCTGCTTCGGTACAGAAATGACACTAGATTAATATAAACTTCGGTTTTGCTTTTATTGAAAGATTAGAGAACATTACAATATTAAAAAAAAGATATATTCAATTTTGTTGGCATTTCCATATAAAGGCACTGAATAAAAGTACCATTAACCTTCAGAATTTCACTTTTCTATCATGAAAGGATACTTGCACTGAAAGAGCTTGTGTCATGTTGATTTTCTGCCAGAGGAATTGAGATTGATCTCAGCACACTCGATGCCTTTATCTTAACCAGTAACAATGCTCTGTGAAAACTCCAGAATGTGTCTATTTTACTGTGAGTCCTGAGCTTTATTCTACTAATGAAGAATGAAGTAGAATAATGAAATCAATGAATCATAAATTTCTGAAATTATCGTCACAAAGAAACCACTGTATAACTAAAATGGTTATGGATCCATGCATTATTTTTGTTGGCACACACAAAAAAAAGATATGACTTTTTGTGTGTGTATCTCTAGCATGAGCATTGAATATTTAATAGATGCACAGGAGAACAATTTATCTTTAAGCCATCTGGGTTTTAAGTGTGACCCAAAATATGTTTATTTTTCATAAGGCATCTCCCTTCCAAGTCTTCAAAATAATGCTCTAATAATGCATTTTATCAAGCCATACTTTGAAAAAGTTGGTATTTGAGTAAATCTTACTTTCGTAACAGACCAAAACTTAATCCACCCATGATATTAAAAGATGAATTATTAAATGTAAGTCTAAAAATACCTTTAGAAGGAAACTTGAGAAAATATACCAATAACTGAATCTTCCATTTATCTTGTTGGGGATTGCTTATTTAATATGGAAATTAGCTATATATCTCACCCCTCACCTCTGTACTTATCTTAGTAAGTACGTTTCTTCTGATTAGTCCCTGTATATTTCAGTTTTAATACTTTTTATATGTGGTTTCTTCATCTATACCTAAGGATAATGATACCATTTTTTTTTCTTTTATTGCGGTGGGGTCTATGAATTAAACAAAAAGTTTCTCAGTGTTCATTTTTTCCTCTCCATTCCTTTAACACATAACTTCCAATAAATTCACCTAGTATTCATTTTCTCTTTATTTTATGATTGTTCAGTGACATTGGCAAAGTCAGTAATAGGATTTTTTTGTTTTTAAAAATCTGAGTAGTCTTTGTTTCTGAAATTTTACTTTCAGCTCGTGTGCTACGTATTATAAAAAAGGGAAAAATAGTTTCCCATTTCAGACCTTTTTTTGTGTGGGGGAGATAATTGGGGAACAGTGTGTTTCTCCAGGGCCCATCAGCTCCAAGTCAAGTAGTGGTCCTTCAGTCTAGTTGTGGAGGGCACAGCTCAGCTCCAAGTCCAGTTGCCATTTTCAATCTTTAGTTGCAGGGGGCACAGCCCACCATCTCATGCGGGAATCGAACTGCCAATCTTGTTGATAAGATCTGGCACTCTAACCATCTGGCTGCCCCTACAGAGGCTCAGTGGCAGCTTGTTGTCTTCAATGTAGTTGTGGAGGGCACAGCTCACTGGCTCATGTGGGAATTGAACCAGCAAACCTGTTGTTCAGAGCTCATGCTCTAACTAACTGAGCCATCCAGCCTCCCAGATTTCAGAAAATTTATATACATGCAATACTCAAATTACATACTTATCTTAAACTTTTATTTTACATATGAATTTAGGGATTTCCTTCTGACAAATGTCATGGTAGTTTGATTATAACAACGGTAAATAAAAGAAAGAGAGTAGGAAGAAAAGAAGACACTTGTCACTAGAAATGCAGTATGTTTTCAGTTCAACTTGCAAAAGTAACCCTACTACAATGTATTCATACCTCCACAAAAGTTTCCTTTTTAAAAAGCCATCATCAATGTATAAATCAGAGTTCAGGTAGGGAAGCAGAGACAATATAGACTGATAAAGGAATTATGAAATCAAACCCTGTACAACAATGGTAGAAGCTGTGGGAATAAAGATCCACAGAAAAGTTAGACCTAAAGTTTTCCTGAAGCATTGGACAGAGTGGTATTTAGTCCAAGGTTAAAAAATAAACTGAGAAACCAAACACATCAACTGTTAAAATTTTTACCTGGCCCTTTCTGCTTTTAACTTTTGTTTTCTAATATTATCTCCTAAGACTAGTGTTTCTTGATAATACTATTTAACATTGATTCCCTCACAACTATTATCTTTCATCATCTTCAGCCTAATATTAAATTAAAAGCAGTATATCCATATAAAATTATATTACATATTTATTTCCTTCATTATTGAAAATAATTAAGCTCTTTATAGGAGATGACTCCTTACGTTTATTTATTTGCTCTATATCTGGTGTCTAAAACTGTACTTGTAACTATTAAAGCATAATTATTGAAGTTTAATAGCATATCTTTAAAAAATTTATATGTATACATGGCTTAGATCACAACATAAGGGAAATTCTAGATTACAAAATGCAGAGGTAGCTGAAAACCAGAGTGTGCGACTTGGGCTAAAACTGGAATTTATTAAAGGAGGTAACCAAGATACTTGATTTGCATTACATTTTCAGGATCAGGGAAGTCTTTGGTTTTAAGAAAGTTTGGGAGTTGTATCTTAGAAAGCCATAGAAATATGAGATATTTGAAGTACTGTGTATTAAGTAAAAGAATGAATAGTAAAAATGTTCTGACTGAACATTAAAAGCAGAGTATTAAAAGATGTTTAAAAAAGTTTGTTTTTTTAACATCTTTATTGAGGTAAAATTGACCTATGGTAAATTACATATTTTGTTGTATAAAAATTATTGCACAATAGACCTCATAAAAATAGCAAATAAAAACACACTCCTTTGTCACTGAAATCAATAATTTGCCTCTGTTACTTGTAATTAACAAGGTTTTCTAAATCCATACATTAATCTACAGTACCTACACTCTGAGGTTATCTGCCTTTGCCAATGACATCCCTGATTAACAGGTTATTAATGAAAATGATAACTTTATAGAAAAATTTGATGACAAATTTAAGCAAGTGTGTTCTATAGTAAAATACCAAAATTACATCTATTAATTAGACAATAAATAATTTTTTTAAATACACATGGAACACATTCAATATTCACTCTGCATTGAGCCATAAAGAATGCTTCAAATTATTTATACAAGTGTATCATACAGGTGACATTATCTAACTGCAATTCAATTAAGTTAAAAGTGAAAAATTAAAAAAAAAAAAATACAAAATGATAACATTTCAACTTGTTTTACAAAAGTTTTTTTGTGCTATTCTAGGAAGTTAACTATGATTAAAATATCATTTATGTGAGATAATAAGTTACAATTTTTAAAATAAAATGTAAAAGAAACTTTCATATACTTAAATGAAATAGTTATGAAAATATTTTAAAGTAAGAAAACCTCAACTTTTCTGTTTTTATTTAAATAGTGTTTGATATGCTAAATTCTGGTGTCAGAGCAACACACACATGTATATTAATTAAACGAGTATTTCTTTACCATCTCTTCTTGTGTATTTTTAGAACCTATATTGCTTAATCACGTTAAACACACACACACACACACACACACACACACAAAATATCTTGGAGTTTACTCTTCAAGAAAATGTATTTAGTTCTCAATATGTAATGAACACTATGCTATACACTAATGAAACAAAGCTTTGACTTTTAAGAAGCATACTATCTTATTGCAGCCTTGGCAATAAAGTGAAAAAATAATGTAATAATTATTATAATAAATAAAATTTTTAGTAGCTATGATGAATGAAAACCTATAGTGTTGTAGCATTATACAGACTAGGCACCAAGTTAAGTATGTGGAATAAAAAAGTGCTTATGTCAATAATGTTTAAATAAATATTAGTAGAAAAAAGAGCATGAGTAATAACTTCTATATGTAAAAAAGGTTTTTTGGCTCTTTTCATTTTTACAGACAACTTACTAAGCAGAAAGAGGAAAACAAGGCTCTAGTGTGTGTGTGTGTGTGTGTGTGTGTGTGTGTGTGTGTATATATGTATATGTATATGTATATGTATGTATATATACACAATACTGGAGAGAAAACAAAAATGTTTATTTATTTATTTATTTTTTGCTTGTTTTGTTGTTTTCTCTCTCCGGTATTTTTTTTTTTTTTATCGTTCCCTTGAAAGGTATGTAGACACACCTATACAAAATATAATTACCGGTCACTTCTACAAGTTGGAGTGGAAAATATAGGTCAAATGAATGAAGCTTTCAGTTATTTGTTTGTTCTGTTTTTAATGGTGAACTAAATATAGGGCATCAAGATAGCTGTGTTTCATGCACTGGACATACTAGTGAACATATTCACCAATGTAATATCATTAAGTGTCTCACAGAACATTTCAGATCATTTTTTGAGAATGTATCTTTCTGATTTTGACAGTGGAATCATTTTAGGTCTGAGAAAGTGATGAACATCATTCCTTTAATAATTGATAGCACTGTTTCCTGGACCCAGAAAACGACTTGGATATCAAAAGCATCTTCAGTTCATAGTTCAGTATTTTGGTCTGCTTCCTCCTGTACATTTTTAAAACTGATTTCTGGGTTCCAAAATAAAATAAAAACATGTCAAAACAACAATATACTGACAAGGAACCTGAAATTAGCTTTAGGGTACCTAATTGAGCTAATACTTTTAAGATTCACTCATACCTATTTAATAAAAATGTTTTCTGTGGTTTTTTATTATTTTATTTTATTTTTTTATTTTCCATAATTTCCAAATTGAAATTTAAATTGTACAACTGATCACTAATGATATTGATGATAATTTTTTGTTTTTACATTGTCTGTGAAAATAATTTTAACTGTATCTGTGTCTTGAAAGCTGAAAATATTACTTCATAAGGAACACTGGTAGAAAATCATTGCAAAGATATTGTAAACAACAAGAAAACTTGAGCCTCGACCAATTTTAATTCTAAGTGACTAGTCCACAAATATACTGAATAACGGAGATGTTCCCACACACCATTGTTAAAAGGACACACCATCAAGCATGGGCCTCACAAAGAATCCAACTCTTTCCACTAAATTTCATATTCAACTTCTTCCCCACCTCGTTATATTAATTCATAATTATGTGATAGTTTTATTGCCTAAATTCAACACCATTTTATCACAGAATGACAAGAATTCAGAGATATAGTATTGTGATATCAGCAACAAAGAAAGGTTAGCATAGTGATCTTCATCAGATGAGAGACTTATGCGTCTGAATTTTTATTTGTCAAAGAAGAATAATCACTAGATACATCTAGTTTGGAGACACTGGGGAACGTATAGATTGGGAGATTGGGGAATTAGTGGAGGATGACCAGTGAAAAGCAAACCAGAAGACTCATGAGATAATTAAAGGTAACAAAATGCGCTATGAGCCAGCCAAGGCAGCAAGGACCACATAACCTATTATTCTAGAGAGAGAGAGAAAAAAAATGTTGCATAAAAGTGGCTTTCCATTCTTTGCCTCTTCTATGTGTAATCATTTCTTCATATATAATTTTCCCAGGAAGAGTGGCTAAAAAAACCTATAAGAAAATGTAACATAGTTTTTGGAAGTCTGACCTTGCCAGAGAGAGAGAATTGGAATACAAGAACGTCTGAAAGGAAGGGCAGTAGTAAACACCATAAATTGTCTATTGAGGCTCTTAAAAGATTACATCATATCACTGGACAGTCAGAAAAACGCCCGTTAAAAAAAAAACAAAAAAAAAAAAAAGAAAGAAACACAACTAAGGCTCAACTCTGATTGAACTGAGGATATTTGACTACTACTATAGACACCTACTAGAGCATAGGGTCAGTCTTACCACGAGGAAGATATCATCTAGAGTATCTGGTATCCCAAGAAAAATTTCCAGGGATTAGTACCTACCTATTAGCAAAACAATCAGAGTTGTATAATACCCAGGTCTAAGAGCTATCAGATATAGATTTTAAATTAGCTATGACTAACATTTTTAAGAGGACAGCGGAAAATGTCACCAGAGAAGAGAGAGTGATAGGTTAAAATAAATAAAATGAAAATCCTATCAATCCTACAAATTGAAAATAGCCTGATTGAAATAAATTAACAAAATTTATAAATAAACAGCTGAAGAGTTGAATGGAAAAAGAGATAAATATGTTAAAGTAGACTAAAGCAAACAGAAAAAAAAGTGAAGGGAATAGTCCTTAAAAGATATATATAGAACATGGAGCAAAGCTCCAATGTCTGTCAGCTAACTGGAAGAGACAAAGAGAATGGGGCCAGAAGAGCATTTGAGGAAATAACTGAAGAGTTTTCAAAACTGATGAGATATCTTAAATCAGAGATACAAAAAAGAGCTGTGACCCCACCATAAGCAAGATAAATATAAGGAAAATCTATCTTGGATGTTGCAATATAAGAACTGGAAAATGAAAGCCAAGAATCAAAATGTGATAGGAATCACCACTCCTACCTCTAACAAATTCCGTAGTCTTTCTGCTTATACATACCAGGAAACTGATGCTACTTTTGGTTTACCTGTTTTCTGAGTAGAAGCAGTCCTAGTAGCTTTCCTTAGCCTTTCCTGTTGAGACTAGAGTGAGGTAAGCAAGGCACATAGGACACAAATTTTAAGGAGACACCCATTTTCTGAGTGATGCATATTTCTCCTTAAATATTGTGCCCTAGTCCTGGCCCTGCATAAACCTTTCTTCCATGGTCCAGATGACCAATGTGTGGATTCTGCCCATTGTGAAGGATGTTTATTTTGTTTCCATTATTACATTTTTTTTAAATGGAACTTCTCACAAACTATTTATTATTTAAAAAATAATGCAATCAAAGTTATAAAGGCATATGATTTAAACGAATACTCAACAAGTTTTACTATGAAAAATAATGTCGTACTGTCCAAATTCAATGACTTTCAACTCTGTTGGCATCCTGTTTTAGTTCTAATTCTATATCTCCAAATGACATGCTTTTACTGCTTATATCGTGATTTCTTAATTTTTCAGTCTTCTTTTTACTTTGCCATCTTGACTGGAAGTTAAGGATGTTTATTTTGTAACAGCAGAAATATCACAAGTGGGTCCTGAGGCCCAATTACTCCAGTATAAGAGAAACCTGAGTTAAAACTATATGGAGATCACGAGCTCTCCATAGGCCCTGTTCTGACCTGTGGGCCATTAACCATTTGGTTCTCCAGAACTAGTGTCCATTCAGGGTCCACGTACAGAAATCCTCAAAAGGCTGATTATTTCCCCTTCCCCAATGTGCCAAGGTATGGGGGGTCACTATGGAAAATGGCTGTAAGTACATTTTTGAAATCCTGGAATGAAGAGAGTATAACTTGTTGGCACGTTCTTTTGTCAAGGAAACACATCCTTCCCTTCAATCAAGAGGATCTGGGTCTGTGAATGAATGGATTTAAGTCTGGAAAATGCGGGCTGTGACTCTCTTTTGATGATTCAAGTGAGATTCCTTTTCAGTAGACCTAGAGATTTTCATGCTTCTACAGACCAAATAAGACTTCCATAGACTAACATACTACTTCAGTTCTTTAGGCACCATTATCAACTAGCCAACACCAAACATCTCTGTGAATCATAGGATTTTTTTTCACTCTTTTGAATTAGAGATCCATTATAATAACCATGTCAATATTAACTATGGGGATTAAGTGACAACAATTGGCCCTTTTCACCTAGTGACCCTATCATCCCAATAAATAATAATAATGATAAGTATGATAGTTATTAACTAGACGGCAGTATTAATGTCAGATTAAAGCTTTAATGTTAACAGCCAGAAGTCACAGTTCCTTTCTTTTTTATTCATGCCACAGTCAGATTTTGTCTGCAACACATATCACAAAAGAAACACCATTTGCTTAATATTCACGCAAAGATTCACCAATCGGTATCAATATGAAAAAACTGGATACATCTTAGTGAAAAAAATATGATTTGAGAATCCTTTGGGAAGCAAGCCTAGTCTATAGTTTTACTTCAAATAAAACAAATAGAACAAACATACTACTCTGCTGATTTCTAGCTTCCTTGGGAGTTCTCATTTCAATTGTAAATAAAAATGTTCATTTTCTCATTATAACAATGAGGGCATCTTGGAAGAGGATCTGGGTCATCTGCGACTTCTTATTGCTCCTGGAGTACACTAGTGGTGAGTGCTTATTAATAACGCTCGAAGGCCTTGTATTCTCAGTGGGCCAGATCACAAAGAGTTTCAATTTGTAGCCTGCAACATTGCCCCCATGGAAAATGTTACCCTGTCCTGAACAGCCTTGAAACCCAGCAATGACGTGGCCGCCTTTTATATCAAAGTCCTTTCAGGTATTTGTTTCTAGAATAGAGAGTTTTATCCATATTGAGCATTTTCTCTGGCAAGTAATTTTCCTCCAAACTCAGCTTATCTAGTGTGCCCCAAAATTATTCACTTGCTTTCACATCAGCACCTGCAGACTCACCACTCACTTTCACATTATGTAATGAATAACAATTCTTGAATTGTTTTAACCATTTATAACTCACAAGAAGATATTATAATGGAAAAATAGGAATAAGAACCAGAAGAAATAAACATAAAACAATTAATTGATAGATTGAAGTCCAAGCATATTAATAAGTACATTGAATGTAAATGGTATATATAACAATTAAAAGATAGAGATTGTAAAGTTGAGTTAAAAATATGACCTGACTATACCCTGTCTACCAAAAACTCGTTTCAAATACAATGATATAATTATATTGAAAGCTACAGGATGAAAAATGATACACCATCCAGGTATTACTTTTTTAAAAATGTCAGGTGTGTGTGCCTATAAATTAGATAAAGTAGACTTCAGAACATACATATATTCAGAACATATAATATATGTGTGTATATTACACACATATATATATATATATATATATATATATATATATATATATATATATGTTAAAGAGAGATGTTACATATTGATAAAAGTGTCAATTCATCAGTACAACCTAATAATCCTAACAATGTATGCACCAAAAACTAAGCTTCAACATATATCAAACAAAAACTGCTACAGCTGAAAGGAGGAAATAGACAAATCCACACATATCCGTATCTGTGAACTTAAACAAGACCCTTTCAGTGATTGATAGAACAAATAGCAAATCAGGAAGGACACAGAATAAAAGAACAACACAATCTATACCAGAAACCACTCTCCTACGCTATTATTTGAGATAAAAATATTGATTTAAAAAATACATTTCACCAGTACAATTCCATAGGATGTACTTCAAATAGCAGAAAAATAATCCAGGAAGGAATGTCTGAAATGTAAGAGCCAGAATCAGAAAAACAAAAACAAAAAACAAACAAGAAAAAAACAAATAATCTTTAAATGGGTAAGTAAATCTCAATTTATTAAACACTGTTTTTTCATAATATGATGATGATGATGATACTGTCTAATATACTATATTAGGGGAAAGTACAATACAAAATACTGAGAACAACATGAAAGTGAATTAAAGATAATTGGTATCAAATGTAATTTTTTTAGAATGAGTGTTAAGATAATCAGTTTGCATTTTGTTAAATATCATGGTAGCATTGTAAAGGAAACCTTTAAATAAATAGAAGGATACCAAATTAATCTCTAAACTAGTACAAAGAAACCAATGAATTTTTAAAGGAGAGAAAGAAAAGTAGCATGCAATTAAAAGACACAACATAAAAATCTAAGAAAATGACAATAAAAGTATCAGTTAAGTACAAAAATTATAAAGAAAAATATTCAACAATATTTCATTTAGAAGAAGAGCTACTAAAATTTATGAAAAGTTTCAAAATAAAATAGTGGGTATATGCTTTGGTATTTTCTTTAATTTCATGTATATCTGTGTTTAATATCAAACATAATGGTAATAAAAGGCTTTAAGATCAAGTCACTAGAAAATGTTAACATGTACAATTTTTTAGTATATACATTCATATATGTGTATGTCTGCATAATAGTTATGTATGTATGCATATGTATGCAAAGGTAAATTATGGTAAAAATAGATGTAACTCCACTTAAAGAAGACTTCAGCACCATAATTAATAAAGCTCATTAATCTTATGTGAAAAACTGCAATTAATAATTAGAGAGGACCCTTTATTTTCTCTTGACTATGACATTTACAAAAAATTGACAGTGTTGTAGGCCATACAGAAAATCACAAAGAATTTCAATGCAGATACTTTTAAAGCATTGTAATTAAGTTAGAATTTATTTTCAAGACAGTATAAATAATAACCATATGTTGTGAGTGGAACTGTGCCCCTCCAAAAAGATATGTTGAAGTCCTAATACCAGATACCTATGAATGTGACCTTATTTTGAATAAAGATCTTGGCTAATACAATCAACTTTAAAGAAGGTTATGAGGGAGTCAGGTAAACCCTAATCTGATGACTAGTGTTCTTATAAGAAGGGGGAAATTTGCACACAGACAGGCATAAAAGTAAGATGATGTGAAGATACAGACACACAGCGAAGAACGACATGTAAGATAGAAGCAGAGATTAGAGCGATGCATCTATAAACCAAGAAACACCAAAGATTTCCAGCAACCACTAGAAATTAGAAGAGAGGCACAAAACAGATCCTCCCTCAGAACCTCCAGAATGAACCAATCCTGTGGATACACGAATTTTGGACTTCTAGTTTCCAGAACTGTAAGAGAATCTTTTCAGTTTGTCGTAATTTGTTATGGCCACTCTAGAAAACTAATACACCACACTTCAGGGTATTAACATAAAACACTGCTAAACAGTGGTGGTTTGAAGAAGATATCATTATGAAAGTTTAAAAACACTATAGCTAACTACTGTTTAAGGCAGTTGAATTGCACACAGAAAATTCACAAAGGAAGACAATATAACTAAATCATAAAATTTGAATAAATTTGAAAGGTTTATAAGTATACACAGATATGCTCTAACTCAAATACATTAAACTATAAATCAATCATAATAAGATGTCTAGGAAAACCCCAAATAGTTAGAAATTAAGTAAACCTTTTCTAAAGAATCCGTGGATGAACAAATAACTCATATGGACTACTTTTTTAATTAAGTATATTTGGTATACATATTACATTAGTTATATTAAATAGTTTCATGTGTACAATATAGTGATTTGGCATTTTTATACCTTAGAATGTGATCATCCAACAAATTGACCCTTTTTAAATGAATCAGAGAGAAAATACAGTATATCAAAATTTAAATTGCATATAAAGCATTCTGTAGAAGAAAATGTATAACTGCATTAGCTCATATAAGTTAGGGAAAATAGTTTAAAATCAATTTGCTAAACTTCACCTTTAAAAAGTAGAATAAGTAGATAAATGAAACTAGAAGTAAGTAAAAAAGGAAAATAAATAAAAGCAGAAAACTGACAAATATTAGGAAATGCCAATTAAGCAAAAAGTCATTTATTAAAAAAAAAAATCTAAAGAAAAAAACAAAAAAGCACAAGTTAATAATATCAGAAACAAAAGAGAGATCCTCAATACCTATCTTACAGGCATTAAAAGGTCAATAAGTGAAATTTATAATAATGTGAATATTAATGAATTCAAAATGGGTAAATTTCTGGAAAGTTACAACTTAGCAAAATTGAAATGATAAGAAATAGAGAATTTGAATAGTCCTCATCTATTCAATAAATTGAATTTCCCCATAAACTAACTGCAGTTTCAAATACTTTCCCTTTAATTGGTGAATGCAATCAAATATTTAATGAAGAGGATTAAATTAAATTACATTCAATATTTCCAACAAGTTGATGGATTTCCAAAGAAAAAAATAATTAGGAAAAGGAAATTAAAGTGCTAATACTTTTATGAGAACATTAGGCAAGAATAAAGGCAAATGTGTTTTTTTCTCAGGAGCATCTGAGTAGGCAACGGAATTCAGTACTGCTTCAATGTAATAATACTCGTATAAATGAAAATATATGTCTAACCCATTTATTTAAGAATCAAGACAAACCCAAAAATTAAGAAAGAAAATAAGACATTTAAATAATGTAATATTGAAGAGTACATAACTTAAGTTACTACATTATTACCAAATCACATTTTAAAAATTAACCCTTATTTATATTCTCATGCCTAATAATGTTTTGTTCCCTTTCTTTTTAAATTACAATTTAGCCTTAATCTGTGGAGCTTATTAAATAGGTATAAGAGAAACTGTTTGGCAAATCAGATGTTCTATTCCATAACAAAAGTTAATTTGGACTTATAGATATTGGATCTTTATTGCATAGCAAACAGTAACCTATTTACGCTTTGATTTTTTTCATTTCTGATACATTCTTTTTCTGGATATTTGGTGATTAAATTTAAATAAGATAATAAAGTCAAAGCACTTAGTATATTATGTAATAGTTTATCAAAATGTATTTTTAAGTGGCGTCATCTAATATTTTTTTAAATTAAAATATGTATTCTATACTAATTCTAAATCAGGTTCCAATAGTACTCGGTATACCAACTACATTGAATTTTCCCACTTGTATTTTTTTTTTTGAATCAACAATAGTACTTTTTTGTTTGTTTATACATCATCCTTCATTTTCTGACTCAAATACCATTTTCCTTTCCAGATATCTGTTAATAGCATAATTTCACCCATGTTTCCCTTATTACACTACATATACTATTAAATACACTTGCAAAAAACAAGATATTTCTCACATTTCCGCTCCCATGAAATAAATGTTTATATTCTGTGCTTCTGAAGAATTTCAGTGATTTCAAACAATTTTTTCTTCTTTTCTTTTTTCTCCAAGCCTTTTGTCATGCTAATATAAATTGTGACTTACCAAGAAAAGGGATAAATAATTCAATATTTCCATAGTCTTTCAAACTTTAAACATATTGTAGTGGAACTCTGGAACTCTCCTTATGATATGGTGGAACATTAGAATTCTTTATATTGGAAATAGGGATTATGGTTGCTCTATCATGCTATCATACCATTTTTAATATTTAAATAATTTTTACGGCATGAAACCATTATTGCTTCATTGGCATTTCCTCTGCAACGTATTTTTGTATCTCCTCACCAACCTCTGAGAGTTGCTGATTACTCACAAGCCCTTCAGGACCTCATTAGCACTTGTCTCCAGAAAATATACCCACTGATGCCCATAAGCTTTAGCACCCATCATTCCTTTCTCTGAATGCTAACTACGTGGGAACCCCTTGGGAGGAGCCCTATGACGTGTGTGTAGAACTCCCCTTTTCATAAAGGTAAAGTTACACTGGGGAAACCACATCCTAAGTCAATAGAAAGAGAAACTGAAGTTGATGAAACTCAGAACAAGTGGCCAGAGCTGAAAGATGGTGGTCCTAAAAGCACCTCTCAAAGAATATGAAGGCAGAAGCAAGAAAGTAAGTAAAACTCTATTAATCTCTACACATAAAAAAAAAAAAAAAAAAAAAAAAAAAAAAAAAAAAAGTGCAGCATACCACTGAAAGCCAAGGAAATAGCAGACATGGCAGTGATTAGACATTTTGCATGCTGTCTTCATTTTCTTCTTCAACTATTTCATGTCATTGTTTTTAAAAAATAGATATTCTGAGAATCTTTTAAATGAACTATCCATAATAATGCAGGTATCTTGGAAATTATACCAAAATGAATGCTGAAAAACATCATTGCCATTTTGATCTTGTGCAAGAGTCTGTATGCTCTTCATGGGTGAATCTATCATCTCTAGCTTGGTTGCAATATTTAAAGTCAATGACCTTGTATGTCCTGCATAATGGTGAATAGTGGTGGGTATTAAATGACTGCACGGGTCTAGAAGAAGATATTTTTATAGTAAGATGACTTAAGAAAAATGAGTTCACTTTCCTCCATCCCTTTAATGTATTACCAAGGTTCCTTGTGGCTAAAATAAATAAGAAACCAGAAAGTCGTGGATACCTATTAACTTAGTCCACACTTCGTAAAACATTAGTACAAAAAGAACAGGGTGGAACAGACACAGATCTTCAGGGACAACAGAAAGCTACTTAGTGCACTCTACATGTAAATATTCAAGATTTGCTTTTAGATTTTTCTATATTAAAAGATGTCCCCAACTCAGAGAGGTACCAAGTTCCAAACACAACCATATTGATGTGTATTGATATTAGCTCAGCCAAATCCCTACCTGAAAAATAAAAGTTAGCCACACAAAGTGTTTTTGTATAAGATCCCGAAGTAAAACAGAGATCAAAATACTGAGTAATATAGAAGATAGTTCCCACATTTTCCTACTCCTCATGTGGACCTAATTACTGATCATTTCTGCCTTTTTCCACTATTTTCCACATATTTCCCCTTAGCATCTTCTAACACCTTGACTGTAACCTCTACTTTACCTGATTACTGATGTGACTATCACCTTTATTCAGCATGAAACAACACGTAATCACTTGTGGTCTTGCTTGATTAGATTTCTGAAGTTTTCCTTTGACAAATAGTATTGGATAAGAGTGTTGGGTAATAAAATGCACCCTAGTTAATCTCCTTTGGTTACAAACACTGTATTCCATGTTAAAATAAAAAAAATGGTACAACTGTCCACTTTTCTCCATGTGTACATACCCATGAGTTGTGATGTTGTCGCTCCTTCCATCAATAAAATGAGTCTCTTTCTTTATCCCTTGAATAAGGTCCAGTTATTGGATTTGTTATGGCAATAAATACATCATAATTAACATTGTGTGAGATTTAAATCCAGGCCTTAAAATATCTTGCATGTTTCTGCCGGCTTTCCAGGAATTTTGTTGAAGGGCCGTTTGATCAAGGCTTCAATAGCCTGCTAGAGGATGCCAGCTGGAGAAACAAGACATCCCAGACAAAAGCCAGTCTACCTTACAAAAACAAAGCTATTTGCTAACAAATCAACATTGAAGTTAGTGACTAAAGATGCACGAGTAAACCCAGCTGAGGCCAGGAGAATTTCTAGCTGAAACTAAATTGCTGGTCATCTGAGCCATAAGTTTAAAAATTGATTTTTAAGCTTCCAGATTAATATCTCTGTGATATTTTCTTATTTTCTCTTATTTTATAACACTGGTGAAGTCTTCCCAGCTAGGAAAAAATCTGTCATGTTGGTTAAAAGAGTGACCTTAATCTCTGTCTGCTGGTCCACTGCTGTAAGAAACCCAAAATGGTGAAAACATTCACTGAATCCCCTGATGGAAGCATTTCAGACTTGGATACTATGATCTTCAAACTGCAAGGTCATGGGAACAGGAAGCAAGGTTTCTTCCTTGGGTTATTAAGTATAACAATTGACAGAATCCTGATCTGTGCACCCTTGCTCTGGGGAAAGTAGCATATATATTAAATATTGATTTAAGGCGTATGCTCAATAATGTTGTACCACACTCTAATTTGCTAGCCACAGTCTCCAACTAGCACCATACCTAGTTCTTCAGCATACCACTCAACCATTCTATTCAAACAGCTCTTAATGGGTAAGGGAGCACGAAATATGACAAGTGAGCCCATTGCCACACTTTGGTCAGACACAATGTGTGGGAAACACTATCTTGACGGATAAAGCATGGTCAAGTTTCATGTATAATGGTGTTAGAAGAGTGTCTGGAGGCAGTAAAGGCAAATCCATACTCAGAATATAGTCCAATGCTTGTGAGAACAGAGGTCTTCCTTTTTTAAGATGTTTGGAGTCCAATGTAATTGATCGCTCCTGGCAGCCAGCAGGAGCCCCTCTAAGATGGCGCCATATCACACAAAATGATGAGCAACACAGATTGAGCAATAAAGAGATTCTGGAGCCAGATAAGCTCTAGGGATGGAAGCCCATGTTTTTGAGATTATGCATAGACCTAGGTGAGGGTTGTTAAAAAAGCAATGAAGTAGTAGCAGCAGATACCATGGAATTCTGGTCAACCTGCTCATTGTTGATAGAGTTTAAACATACCTTCCAAAATTGCTCATGCCTGGTCTCCTGCACAACACATCTATTTTATAATGGGATATTTATGCACCCATCAAATTGTGTAATTCATTGGATAGGATACTATTAAGGTTATTACAGATGATGTTGGTTTCTTATTCCCTTGGTATACACAGTAGTAATCTGGCTTGTAGCCTCTACTACAATCACTTAGCAACATGGAAGCTCTTGGTAAACAAGAGTTTATTACTCCAAAATTCTAGGGGTCTCTTTTGTATATAGAAGCTAGAGCTTCTATACAAATTTTTGTTTGTTTGTTTTCCCAATACTTATAATAAATGTGAGACTATAACCTGCAGGAAACTTTGCAGGTAACTGCTGAAGTGACATCATTTAATCTATAATCAATTGCATCTAACAGTTTAGAGAGTGTTCAGTAAATAGGTAAGGGAAGCATCTCCAAATATGGTATATGCTTCATCCCAAATCCAAATGGCATTTCTCCTTGTCTGTGATGGATGGCACAAGGTTATAACAACTTGATTCCAATTTTAGAATTAACACCTCACTCCACTGGAACCCTCTAAACTCCATTAATGTTTTCAGCCTCTTGAACTTTCACAGGTAGTGTTCCAAGATAACTAGGCTGAATATTACTCTAAGTATCTAGTAGTGCTCCTACAATGATATCTCCATATGATTAAGTTTCTGACAATCTATTGGCATTTACTTTAAGCAATGGAATTTGCATTAGTGGAATAGGTGAATCTAAAAAGAGATGTGTTAGAAATCAACATCCATGCACTTCTAAGGGCTTCAATTGTTATGCTGATGTATGCTATTCCCACACAAATATGACATTGTTTTTGCCTTACTATCTTGACTAAAGGAAAGGGAAACTCAAATGTGGTGGCTTTCATTTGGGGATTTTTACCATGTGTGTCACTTCATGGTTTAAGAAACCAAAACGGAGATTCTGCCATGTAGCAAACACATAAGTTTCAAGTATTCATTTCAGAATTCAGGAAGTGATTTAAGGAGGAGGCCATAGTCCCACTGAAACTCTGTAGACTAAGACCAATAATCCATTTATCAGGTAATTACGACAAATCTTTACACTGACTGAAAAACAATGGTAGCTGTTAGAGTGACAAAAGGTCAGCTCGCATTCAGACTATAATATCTTAAAACTCCTAAAAGGTTATTAGAATAACAATTATAGTGGACAAGTTAGTTTTCTGCTCAGCAGACCTCAGCAGACCTAGAACTGTTCTTACTACAAATGTCCAGCAGTACTTTTCAAAGTTGAACTTCTATTTAATTTCTAGGAACCCTGAGATCATTTAACCATTGTCAAAAATCCTTGAGCTTACAACACCTAATTGACTTCATGCTAATATAGTTTAATTGTGGTAATTATGCATGCTGTCCCTGATGGTTAACTATTGCCACCTGGCCTCTACATCTCTAGATCTTATTATTCTCATGACATCAGGCTGCCTGTATCTACTATATTATCACCCTCAGTAATCTCTGATATACAGAGCTTTGCAAGGATCAGAGAGCTACCCTCTAAAAGGCAGGTCTTAATGTTTGGTAATGAAAGGCCCTGCTGGGAGGTATTCTTAAGGGCAGCTGAGCAATGTGCACTTAATAGATCCATTTCACATTCCCATATTCCCAATTTTTCATACTCTACTCTTTTGACTATCACAAGAGAATTCCAGCATTTTTAGGTCATTATTAATGTCATCATTGAGTCTGACTTTGAATAGCTCATCTAGTACACAAATATTACTTCCTGTTAATCAAATCAACATTTTACAGCTCAAATGCTGAGCCCCCCACCCCCAACTTCAATACATTTGACCGAACCAAGTCTTTATTATGTTTCCTTTGGTTTATCACACTTTCACAAATGTTCCCAGTCTTATGCCAATACAGAACATAGAAATCTTATGATTCTTTCAATGTCAAGGTAATATTCTTATGAATCAGGATTTGCACTTCTCCATCAGGGATTTATTGGTTTTTATCCCTCATCAGGAACTTGGGGGCAATGAACGGTAGTGTGGGTACCTGTAAGATTAATTGACCTCAGTGAAACCAAGAGTCCTTATGACTTTGATTAAACTTAGTTTTAAATCCTAGTGCTAGAAATCATATCCCTCTCTCTGTATATAAATATACCCCTCAGAGACCTAGAATTTCTCCCAGATAATCAGCAAGCCCTGAGGCAGAAGACAGTAGCCTGGACCTGACTAATGGTCACACCATCCAGAACTCTGACAAGGCTGAAAGATAACATCTTGACATTAAATTATGTTCCTGAGCCCTAAAGTGGAATGCCTTCCCTGTTACTTTCTCATGAGACCAGAGAGAGGGACTTGAGAAAATGCCTCATTACCCTTATCTCACCTCCAACCAATCAGCTCCCAACATGACCCTAAATCCCTAACCCAAGGTGTCTTGTGATTTTGCTGTATAAAATCTGTAACCTACATGCCATCAGGGAGCCAGGTCTTTGAGCGCTACCTTGCCTGTGTCTCCAGGTTCGGTGCCATTTCCTTAAAAAAAAACCTTTACTTTCTTTGCTGTAAACTCCTGTTTCTGTCTCCTTTGGCTTTGATGAGTGCAAACAACAATAAACCCCTTGAGTTCCCTAACATCAGTTTGTGAGGAAACTGCCCTGCATATAGCCATTGAAATGCTAACATGCAGAGATTAGATTTCTGGGTAGGAAGGGGAGGGGATGAAGGAAATTCAGAAATATATGGAGCTTCAAGATTCTTAAATTCACCCATGTCTCCCTCCAAATTCCCATCTCTTCTCTTGGGGTCCCACTTCTTCCCCACCAGAGGAAAGACTAGCACAAAATGCCTGGAGAAACAGTATCTTTAATTTGTGCCTCAATTGTGCAAGTCCATAAGGACTTGTTTCTTATTTTAAGGGTTAAGCCTTGTTATAATGGAAGCTGAGAGACCCCTTCAAAGTTTCTAGAAATATCTCCAGTTTCTGTGCATATTCTTAATTGCATATTGATAACTCCTAAATTTCCTTTCTCTTTGTTTGCTCTCTAGAACTGTAAGAAGAAATCAGGTGATTCTATCTTTATAATCACTTTAGTTGCTATAGTAACTAAATTCTGCAACCACTTGTTCTCTAAATGTGCTGTTTTCTACATATAATTCATCCCAAGATACCACTGATGATAATGTCAGCAACCAGGAGACCTCTTACACTATGGACTAATCCTGTCTGCACTAGTACTACAGCTTAAATATGTATTTGCCTTGAATATTTAAGCAACCCCACACAAGTTCATGTTTCTAATATCAATTATTATATCAATCACAATCACAACTGGATAAATATAGCATGAATAAATAAGGATAATTACAAATGACTAAGATTCAAAGGTGTGAGTAGAGTGAGGATGACGATAAGGATTAATGCAGGAAATCAAAGGTAACAGCAGTTTAGAACAGTGGTTCTGCCTGCGATTTTGGAGGAACAAGGGGAAGGTACACTTACTAGAATTCAGAACAAGAAAGTAAAATGAAATAACCTAACTTCAAAGGACAAATGACTTTCTGCCCAAGGGAAACAATAAATCCAAGTCAAACTCATAAGGGAGCAATCAGGGAAGTAAGTACTTGGACCAGAATGCAAGACAAAGGGTAGAGGAACCTACTGATATATCTAGTCATGGAGATCACATACTGAGGCAGAAACAAAACAAACTAAACTAAACTAAACTAAAAGGAAAAAGCTGGAGGATGAATCTAGAAGAGCAAATAGAAGGCATTTTGCATGGCTTTATAATACTTTGATTCAAAATAAATATAGCCAGAGCTGTCTGTAGCATGATTAAGTTCCCAGGGCAAAATCTGGAGGCCTAGAGTTCTTGACGTAAGAATGCATGATCAGTATTTTTCATAGACCCTATGAGGTATCATTACAGACACAGCTATACCACACACACCCAAACACATGCACACACACATACAAAACATAAACACACACCCTACACATATGTGAGTAAAATATAACACCCATACACACATGCCCACATACATACACACACACACATGCACAAAGTTGAGAAAATACATATTTTCAGCACCCTTTGACTAAGATCAGGGTCCAGAGAGCCAATATTATTTGCTGGACCAAAGAGCCAGACCTTATTTCAACATTAAAGATTACACTAATGTTTACTCTAAAGCTGTTTCCACGATCACCAACTGGTATTGATGGCCAAACATGTTTTGGGACAGAGGACTGAGCTAACACCTGTTCTCCTTGAAAGGAATATCAGAAATCTAGGGAACGTGGGAAATGTTTAAGTGCCCAGACATTCCATTCCTAAAGCTTCTACACCACTTCCAGGAGCAAGATTCTCCTCTTTCCTTCAGACTGTACTGGACACTGAATTTCACTCATGGGAGTCTGTTACTCATCTTGCTGTTTTGTTGGGATGACCCGCCATTTAAAAGGCTGGCAATCATCTAAAACCCTTAGGTTTAGCCACTATTTAGGCTTAGTACTCTAAGTCTAGAACTACATCTCTAAACAGATGAATTGTTATCCACTCAAATGAATGTCAGGGAGATCACTATTCACTAATGGATAACCATGACTTACTCATCTTTAACTCTTGATTAGAGTTGAAAAAATAATTGGTTCTACTCTCAAGGAAGGAACAATGCACATATTTGTCAATTCTGGTAATTACTTAATTAATTAGCTTGAAATATTTGGTGAATATCAGACATTCTTCTTGTCAGAAATGAAACAATAGTGACCAAAACAATCAAAACCCCTGCCCTCATGGAACATGTCTTTTCATGGGTGTTGGCATTCTGTTGAAATGCAAGATAATCTGGTATCAAAACAGATCCACACACTTTGTCAGGTGTGGCGCCTCATATGAAGAGAGTATACAAACCAGTAAACAGGCATGGGCTTTGGGAATAATGAAGAGATGTCAATGGCATAATTAAGCTTCTATGCAAAAAAGTACATAGAAATTACAGAAACAATGTCTCATAATAAATGATTTCAAAATTATAGTAAAATACTTTTTAAATACCTTATGTATTAACAAAAAGGAGTAACATTTTGGTATATTCATTTTATTTTTTCAATATCTAGATGCATATATCTATCTATCTATCTATCTATCTATCTATCTGTGAAAATATACATCTATATACATATATACAACTTATTTTATAGATACATAGATAGATGATACATAGTTAGACAGATAGGTGCCCAGTCATTTACATGTACAGTACAGATAAATTCTTTGTTTTTCCCAAATGTGGCATACTATGATACATCCTTCATAGTAACATATTTTTATCTTATAACAATAGCCAATGTTTTTCCATATTTAATTTATCTATTATAAACTGTACTAATTGATACTTCATATATGCATATTTACTTCCAGACTCAATTAACTTCTTAGACTAAATTCTTAATATTGAGAATGCGTTGTAAAAGTTTCATATTATAAAATTGCCTACCACAGGCAGATTTTGACACTTAACAATTTATTTGGAAATAACTGGTATCTGTGTACTTGTGTTTCGTTACTTAAAAATCTTTAAGGATTGTAGCCAAGGAATCATTACAAAGGTAGCAGGAGATAACACTGGTTACAAACAAAGGATCTTTGAGAGGGGAATGATATGAGACTCTTCTGTAGGGAGTTTCCAGCAGTGCTAGAAGATAACATCTGTCTAATATTCAGAAGAATTGAACAGTCTGCCAGAAAATAGCAAAATGGATGAGTTTGCTAATGAGCACTAATTAACCTGTTTAGGTGGAAAATTTGGTTTAATTCAGTGGATGTACCACATGCTGACAGACTGAGTTTTAACACTAAGTAACTTTCACTAATTTAATTGATCAAATTTTGAATTTCCAAGCACTTATTTGGTCGTATGTACACAGATTCAACAACTATCTGCACTGCTTAATTTTTCAGGGAAAAATGATTTATTGCTGCTTTCTTTATTGTTAATACACATTATAAAATCACTTTTATTTTTCAATTTTGAGGGAATACTCAAAAACAGAATTCAAATAATTTCTAGAGAACGACAGTTATCTGTAATTCCATCCTCACAAAGATAAATTGTATAAACAATTTACTGCAGATGCTTAATACAGAAGACAGATACCTTTCCTACAAAATGGATTATTTACTCAGCTTTTTTATTTTATTTTTCAATTATAAAAATATGCAATGAATTTGGAACATTTGAGCTGTAGTGTTCTCCATACGCTGCACTTTCTGACTGCATATATTGGTGCATTCAACATGCTTCTTTGTCTTCTGTATTTCATGCAAATTGGCACCTGCATCCAGAGACAGATGGTCTTAGGTTTTATTTCCTTGGCAAGATTCAAACTTGACTATAGTTGTTACATGATAGGACTGCAAGAGGAAAATAATATCTGATTGTCTCCTAGCTGTGATGTTATGAACCACTGATGCTTAATAAGACATATTGGTATATTTAGTTTATATTTGTTTAATCTGTGATGATATTCTAATTATATTATTATCTTTTTAATTTATTAGTTGATGTTATATTTTAAATTGATACTTCTTCTTACTTACTATTTGGTTCCATGTGTTATTTGGTTCAGTTCATAAAGGAAAGTCAGGACAAGTTCTTGCCTTATACTCTATATATTATTTTCCATTACATTGATTTGCTATCACTTTCAATTTAAATATATATCATGTGTTTCAATCCATTGCAACTATTGTCATACTTAAAACTCAAAATGTCACCTCTAATGGGACTAATGGGACTAAATAGACTAATGGAAGGCTCTTATTATTGACCTGTGTCCCTTCGCTGTGTCCCTAGATGTCTCTGAAACATCTCTTGATATATGATATAACAAAATGTGCCAGCATCACCTTGTACATTTCCTTCCCTATACCTGGAATCATCTATTTCTCTAGGACTTCTGATATCTTCTAGTGATAAATGGCATTTTAAGGATACAATCTAGGTGTTTATACACTCATTGCTACTAGGTGGGTAATCATTTCTGAGGCTCTTTAAGACAACTCCCATGAGTTCATACTGGTACTTCCAACTCAAAGACAACAGGACTTTCACTTAAACATATTTGTAGTACATCTATGTCCTCTCTCTTTCACACCAGTATTCCTGATTACAAAGAATACAGGAGATGATAAAATTAGAACATCCATCATTATTTACTATTTTCTCCTCCCTTTAATGATCATTTAGTCAGAGATCACAGATCCTGTGACAAAGTTTTTCTAACATCTTGTGAACGTTCGAAATTTGTGCTCTTTTACTTGTAAGTCAGTTTTACTGGATATGTAATCTTTGTCTTACACTTTTGTACTAATAAAAATTTGCTATGGATAGATTTGATAATTTATTGTTTTTAATTTTATAAACAATGTGCTCTTTCTTTTTCTGGATGAGAACCAATATCCTTGGGCATATAGTGTACTATTTCAATAGTAACATAAAATTTAGGAAATTTACTTGGATTATAATATTTAGTAGACCTTGCTTTCTGTTTAATTTTCTTCGTCAGGGATTCTATTATCTGTATGCTACTTCTTAACCAGAAGGTAGTTAGTTGTTCAATATATTTAATATTTGCTGCTTGCTTTTAAATGATTTTTTCAATAATTTCTCTTTTTTAAAGGAAATACTTGTTTTATATACTTGCATTTAAAGTGTATCTCTTAAAAACACCCTGTATTTTTTAATCCAGTATGGCTACTTTGGGCTTTTGCTTTAAATATTTTCCATTGATACTTAACATATTAGTTGATATGATCTTTGGTTTACCAATTTAACATTTGTGCTCTCTTTGAAAAGCTGTTTTATGCTCCCCCTTTCTCCTTTTTTTCCTTCTTTTGAATTAATCAAGACTTCTAATTACCCATTTCCTAACAGATTTCAATGACTCATCCCACAGCAGTCCCTTTCTCTGGATGAGTATGGAGACCAAACACAGGAACTCTTCCTTGTACTGGGAGAAAGGATTTAGACAAGATCTTTTCTGAGTGGAAAAGGTAATTCCATCCCATCCTCATTTGGTACTCCTGGATAAGGTTGAGAGTACCTCTTTTTGATAGCTAAATGTTATTTTTCATCTTATATTTCTCTTACAAAATTTTCTGTTGTATTAGTTTGTTCTTACATTACTTTAATTTCATTTCTGTAATGATATTTACTCATTATTAAATTTTCCTGTATTTTCTCACCTAATATCTGAGTTATTTTAATTCTAATTCAAGTTGGTTTTCATGTCTATGTTTGCATTTTGTTAATGCATTTTAATTTTGTTAATGCTGTTTACTATGTTGAAATACTAGGTTACAGTTGTATTTATTTAATGGACACAATTTTCTGAGTTAACGCCTGGAGAGATGCTATTATGTCCTGTATCCTTTGTTATGTTTTAATACTAACATTGTTTGACTTTTGACCTCAGTAATATCCTGTTGTCGATTTTTATGTGAAATTATCTCTCCTGAACTTTAAAATGAGGCAGTTTTCAGGAGGGGTATTATTACCTCACAGAGTGCCCTGTTCTATTGTTTTTAAGCAATGTTCAAATATATTACAGTTTTATTTTTTCTGTGACATCTGGGCTTTTCTATTCTTTCCTACTTTGGTCTAGAGCCTTCTCACTTGTCTATGTTATCTCTTTCCCCACTCCCAGAAGAATGTCGCCCATGTTTAGTCATGTCCTAGAATGGAACCTTGAATGCGCATCACAACTAGATAACTAACGCCACTTCAGGTTTTATTAGTAGAGTTCCCTGGCTACTGTCAGATAGGGTAAAACCCCTTCCTGTTTCAGCTGCTCTTCAAATCAATCTAAGATACTTTCCTCATAAATACCTGTTGGCTATTTTGAGTTCTTTTCTCAGATCTGTATGGTACCGTTTCCTCCTGCACAGATTTTGAAGCCAGGACCTGATTAGTGGGACCTAGTGTAAATATGAAAATGTGGAGCCCCTTAAGAAAAATTAAAAAATAGTTATTATGAATTTGAAGCCCTGAGTTACCTCTGGGGTACATCGAAGCAACAAATGACACGTCCATGAAGCAACAGGGTAGACACTGAGTAGGTTTTATGGCTGTTGGTGGTTTGTCCTCACATAACAGCAGCGTGTCTTTCATAGGAACATCTGTCAATTTAAAAGTTTTCTTTTAAATTTTGTCCATGGGATTCAGTTCCCTCTCTAGTTGTTCTATAATTTTTAATGTAAAAATTATCGCAATGAAAAATTGTGTTCCTGCCATTGTTGCCATGCTCTCAAACAAATGCCTTTCATTAAAAAACAAACAAAAAAAACCCAGTTTTTAAAAATTCTATTAATAAGATTTTTAGGTGTATTAATATTCCATTTAGTATAAAAATAAATGTTTCTATGCCATTAAATAATCATATTTGAATTTTGTTCTTTTATATAACAACGTCCATATTTTATTTTGTGAAAAGAAAATTATTCCATGATTTAAGAAGTATTGTGATATTGAACAGTGGAAATATTTTAGTTTAGATTTATATAATATATGTTTGTATAACCGCACTTTAATAGTTCAAATCTCCAGTAGATTATTTGACATGAAACACCAACGTTTCAGTAACATAACAAAATAGAAAATAATTTCTTGTTAAGATGATAGTTAAGTATAGTTGGTTTGCTCGGCAGCTTAAGAGGGTATGGTCAATGGAAATTATGATGGGCCCAGGCTGATAGAGGGTCTACTAGCTCCAATAAGTGTCTCACAGATTGCCCTGGAAGTCTGTCAAGACAGAACAACAAAGGACATGAAAAATTGGCTATAGAAAAAAAGTATTTGGCTGATCAGATAATGATATATATTATTTCTGTCATATTGGCTATAACACAGTTATGTGGCTAAAACCAACACAGTATGAAAAACTTAGTCCAACTGTATGCCCAAGAATAAAATGACACAAATTTAATAAAGAGTTATTGTATAATTTTCTAGAGCTGCCAGAAAAATTGCCACAAACTGGGTGACTTAAAAACAGAAATTTTTTTTTCACACAGTTCTGGAGGCTAAAGTCTGATATCAAGGTGTCAGCAGGTCAGCAGGTTATTCCAAAGACTATAGGGGAAATTACTCTTTACCTCTTCTAGCTTCTGATCTGTGCTGATAATTCTTGGCACTCCTTGGTTTGTGGCAATATAACTCCAATATTTGCCTGTGTCTTCAATTGGCCTTCTTCTCTGTGAGTCTCTCTGTGTCCCTGTCTCCAAATTTATCTTTCCTTATAAGGGCACTAGTCATTGCAATCAGGGTCCACCCTATTCCAGTATGATACAATCTTAATTTGATTCAATCTGCAAAGTCCTTATTTCCAGATAAGGTCATATTCACAGGTTATCAAGGGTTAGAAATTCAACATATTTTCTTGTGGGACAAAATTCAACTAATGGCAGTCAGATAATCTCTGCCACATTCAATAGTGACTTTAATCTTGACATCCTTTTCCATGAATAATCATAAACTCTTTTATTCACAAAGAGATACCAAAATATTGTTTGAATAATAGCATAAAAATGTTCTTAGTCGTGAATATTCTCTTCACTATACTAGAGTTTCAATTTTATCTTTCTATAAAAATTTTATTTGCACATTTTGTAATATAATGACTACAGAGAATGTAAAAGTGCTTTTCCTTGCCTATTAATGTCCTGCCAAGAGAATATGAATATTTTCAAAAGTTTAAAGTTAAAATATAAATCAATAAAGTAGTATGTTTTCACTGTAAAATAATGATATTGTCAAATTACATTTTGAAGACTGGCATCACACTACCAAACTGAAAATTTGGAGTTTGCAAATGGAAATTATTATTAATATTTTTGACAGATAGCAACTGAGATTTAAGCTGAATATTTGAGTAATAGCATTATTAAAAATGATTCTACTTGGAAGCTGTTTACCAGGTAATAATTTTTCCTTGTCTGAGGATGAATTCTTAATATACTATACTTACAGTGTGTAGTTTTTACTTACTCTCTAGATTAACAGGGTTAACCTTTTGCCTTTACTCACCACCCCCCCCTCAAAATAATGTATCTAGTCTTTTTCTTGGCAGTCACAGGGTAATTAGGAGAAGATGAATAGAGCAGTTGCCATTAATGTTGGTGTACAGAAAAACTTTTTAAGTGACCCATAGAAACAGTCGGATTTAAATAAATCAATTTCCAAATTCTCAATTTCTCTATATTTTCTGTATTATATGTTATATCTTAAAATCGATATGTCACAGAATAGATTAGTGTTCAAGACTATCCTTGCTCTTTTCTAAATATCCCTTCTACAAATAAGCATCTCTTATTTTACAAAACAAAATGCTCAACTATTCTGAATCTCACTCACATGCACTGCACCTACTGGGGAGCAAACAAAACAAAACAAAACAAAACAAAAATGTCATGTCTAAAAAATTACAATCTTAACTGACTGGATAAACACATCTCTGCATTTCGTATGTTTTCCAGGTTTTTCATTTCAAAAATCCTGGAGGAGGATGAAATCAAGTTGGAAACGAATAGATAATTTTTAAATAATTATAGGTCACTAGAAAAATATTGGCTGAAATATGAAAAAAAGTTCAAGGAAACAAGTGACATTGTCATAATAAAATAACATCCATTCTTATGGCATTACTTATATGAGCAACAGTTTTCAGTAATTATATCTATTAAAACTAAATATGAATAATTGCATTAATATTGAAAATGCCTCATTGTAAAATACAAAGACTAATATTTATAGAACATAAAAATTTAAAATATAGAAAAAATAAAGCAAATTTGAAAGTTCCCCCTCCTGTGTGCGTGTAGGTTATAATAAAGTAAAAGGAATGTCCATTTTTCATGTTAATTTGGAAGGTTGCACTAATATAACCTGGTCTGGTTCGTTATCTATAAAGTTGAGATATACTTTAATAGACATCAGTGAAAATGGCAAAGTAAGGAAGTCCAAATGTCTACTCCTCCATGAAAGTAATGAAGCAACTGGCAAAAACTATAACATTCAAGCTTTTGGACCTCAGGAATCTAATGTTGGGGGCAATTTAAGTTTTGTGGCATTTTAACTTACTATATCCCACCCCTCATTTCCCAGCTTTGTGGTGACCTTGGGTGTAAAAGCCTGCCTTTCAAGTAACAGAACCAGAAAGAACACAATGAGCCTCGTTTTCAAATAATAGTAATTACTTGTATTGTCTGGTGGCTCCCTAGAAGACAGGCTCAGAAGGATTGCTTTTATCTTGCCTAACTGTAATAAGCCCAATGTTAAAACTGCTACTCAGAGAGTGTTTTAGGAAAAATGTACAGTAAGTCCTCACTTAACATCATCAATAGGTTCTGTAACTTCAAGGAAAACGATGTTATAACAAAACCAATTGTACCATAGGCTAATGATACAAATGAGAGTTAAGTTCCTATGACATTTCATCAACTTTATAACAAAATGACGTTGAACAAAACAATGCTATTTAAGGACCTGCTATATAGGCAAATGTTTTAGTCAGTTCTGTCTGAGGTAATGGATAAAAGTTGAAGCAAACAACAGATTAAAGGAAAAGCTGGGAATGAAAGGTTTTAGGGAATAAGGGCTTTGAAAAACTGACATATTCCTGGGAAGTTATAAGTCCAAGTACATGCTCAGGATCGTGTGCATGCTGAGACAGAACTGAGGAAGCCCTAAGTCTTACATCTTAAGGCTACGTGAAAGCAGAAATCAACGGATAAGGCAGAGCTATAATCTGACTGTGTGTTGAAGGCATGCCCAAGAAGAGACTGGGAGATATTTGTTTTATTCCAAGCATTTAAGGAAATTCCAGTGCAATCATTAGATGACCTTTAAGCAAATGGAAGCAAGATTTTTCTAGCCACATACAATGAAGAATATAGATTTTACAAAATTAGTTCAGAAAATTCACTAAACAAATAAAAAATAACTACAACAAGGAGAAGGAGAATCTGATTTTGAGAGTCACCCCATTAAAATATTCAACATGGCCAATTTTCAAAAGAAGTACAATACATGAAAGAAATTAAAAGTATTGCCCAAACACAAGAAAAAAAGAATCAAAAGAAAGAAACTGTTCCTAAGAAATCACAGATGTTGTACTTACTCTTTAGACTTTAAGTTAGCTATTTTAAATGTTCAAAGAGTTGATGGAAACCATGTCTAAAGAAGCAAGAGAATGCATGTCTCACCAAACAAATAATGAATTATGAATTATGTCTCACCAAATAAAGTATTAATAAAGAAATATAAATTATAGAAATCCTGGAGTCAAAAAGTACAAGAACTAAAACTAAAAAAAAAAAAAAATAGCTAGAGAAGCTCAACAGATTTGAGCAATAAGAGCAGAAGAATCACTGACCTTGAAAATAGGTCAATTGAGATTATCATATCTGAAGGGAAAAAAGATAATTAAGAACAATAAAAGGAATCGAAATGACCTATGAATACAATTAAGCATACCAATGTGTAAAAATAATATTTGCAGAGGTAATTGCTAAAAATGTTCCACATTTGATAAAAAACATTAATATAAATACTCAAGAAGTTCAAATAATTCTAAGTAGAAAAAAACTCCGAGATCTACACAGAGATATATCATAATCAAATTGTAGGAAGAAAAAGACAGAATCTGGAAAGCAGTGAATAACTCACTACATACAAGGGACTCAATAAGATTAACAGCTAATTTCTCATCAGAAGCCATGCAGACCAGTAGGCAGTGAGACAACATATTCAATATGCAGAAATAAATAAATAAATAAATAAATAAATAAATTAAAAACTGTCAAACAATAACTTTATATGATAAAAATATTCTTCAAAAACAAAGGAGGTAATCTCCTCTTTGAGTACGGGTGGTACTTGTGAACATATCACTCTTTTAACAGATTATGATAGATGGTACAATTTACTTTAATAAAGAAAGATAATCAGGGTGCACCTATCCTAACCACATGGGCTCTCTAAGAGCACAGACATTTCTCCAGGTGGTTGCAGAAAATATATTAGAGAGATTTAAAGCATGAGTAAGATTTGATGCAAGGCATGTTCTCCATTGCTGAGACAGAGAAGACAACGTGGCTAGGACCTGACAGCAGCTTCTAGAAATTGAGAGAATTTCTCAGTCAACAGCTAGCAACAAAATGAGTACCAGAGGGCTGCCACTGCAAGGAATTGAATTCTTTCAACAACCCAAATAATGCTATTAGTGGATCTTTCCAGGCTAGAGACAAGAGATGATTACACAACCAGGAAACATTTGATTTCAGCATTATGAGAGCCTAAGCAGAGGACCCAGCTAAAGCATGCCCGACTCCTAAAACAAGAACAATGTGAGATAGTAAACTTGGGTTATTTTCAACTGCTAATTTTGTGGTATTTATTACACAATAATAGGAAACACATACATCCTGTGTTACACTTGCTTGTGATTAGGTCATTGTGATTAATGGAGTCTTTAGCCCACTGAACTCCATAGCTTATGTTCCTCATGTGATGCTTTGACCCAAGCTCGGAAAAAGATACTCTTTGGGACTGTCCAGGCTGAGACTGCCTGGAACGTTTCAATATGTTTTTCTTCTTTAATTTTTTTTTAATCTTTACAGAGGGTTTAATTAATAAATTTTAGTTTGTAAACAGGTAATACAAATATATGAGTCACAAATAAACATGTGTAACGTAAAATTTTTGAGTGAAAACTTTCTCAGCCATTGTTACCCTTATCAGCACTGTTCTAAATCGTTCCCTTCTCCAGGTCATCACTGCAATTAATTTCTTGATATTATTCTAGAAATATTTAAAAATGCGTAACTGTGGAAAGGACTGTTAATCATTACCAATATTCATTCTCTCCACTTTAAGTAATACTGCAATTTTTCAGTGGAGACATGTCTACAAGCAATAAAACTATACACCCTAGATTCCCTAACAGTGAGGTGTGGCAAAGTGAGAGATAAAGATAAGGATTATGTGGTAGCGTCTAGGAGCGTTCCTTGATGTATGACCTTGGGTGCTTGTATTTCTCCATTCTGCTGCCTGATAAGTGGATGATAGATTGGATCCAAGGAGAAGGCCATGATCTAAGGATAGTGGTTGGTGATCTCAAAGTAAACTGGCTCCTGAACATGTCATAGAGCACAGCCTTCATCCCGGTGCTGACCTACCTGCCACCAGTTATTAATGGAGACAAGTAAACCTATCTTTAAAAAAGAAGAAGAAGAAAAATAAGAAGAATGAGAAGGAGAAGAAGAAGAAGAAATCTCCACATAAAAACTGAGATAGTTTATCACTAGAGCACATGTACAACAAAAATAGTACAGGGAGAGAGAGAGGAATGGACCTACATAACAAGAGAACAGCAACAATAAAATAAACAAAAGCACTTCACTGATATATAATTACTGCTGTGTGTGGGCATTCTGCCAAACAATGTTTAAGTTATGAAAATCTCACGATTTAATTCAAATTTTGTTCATATTTTTCAGTATAGTTGATGTGTAAATAATTAATTCTATTATATCCCTTAAAATAATAGTACAGGGAGTTATTTAAACTGAAATTTCCAGACTTTATGCTATATGAAAGAAGCTCGATGCTAAAGGCCACATGTCATATGATTCAATTTATAAGAATTTTCCAGAATGGGCAATCCCAATTCTCCCCTGACCTCATCCTCTAGCCACCACTAAAATATTTGCTGTCCCTATGGATTGGCCCATATGTTTTAATATATCTTGGGCATATATATCAGGATGTATTTGTTTCCTATTATTGTGTAATAAATACCACAAAATTAGCAGTTGAACATAACCCAAATTTACTATCTCACATTTTCCTTGTTTTAGGAGTCTAGCATGCTTTATCTGGGTCCTTTGCTCAGGACTTCTAGAAGTAAAACCCCTGGATGTTAAGATAAATCTGTGTTTAATGGTCTGAGGGTATACCAAAGTTTTCTCAAAATGGCTATATTTTTTTTAATTATCACCAGCAGTGTATGAGCGTTCCAATTTCTCCTCACCCTCATTAACACTTGGTATTATCTTATTTTTTTATTCCATCCATCCTAGCAGGTGTGACATGATCTCATTAGGGTATGGATTTGTATTTACCTGATGACTAATGATATTGAGCATCTTTTCATGTGCTTATTGGCAATTTGTTTAATATTCCACAGAAAAAATTTATTCAGATCTTTGACCATTTTAAAATTCAGTTATTTTTCTTTTTATTATTGAGTTTAAAATATTCTTTGGTATTTTAGATGCAAATACCACATCGGATATGTGATTTGCAAATATGTTCTCCCACTTTGTGTAGTGTCCTTTAACTGGCTTGACAAGGTCCTTTGAAGCACACATTTTAAACTTAATGAATTTTTATGTATTTTTCTTTTGTTGCCCATGCTTTTAATGACATATTTAACAACAAATCATTTTGTTTGTTTGTTTGTTTGTTTTTGGAAAGTGTGGAAAAGTAAATTAAGTGTGCTCTATAAAATGGTTAATAGACAAAGATATGTTTTAGATTATATTTTGTATTTTATTACTGTTTCAACTATAAAATACAGGTTAATTATATTATAAAAACATATTTCCTTTTTGTTTTCCTATCCTGTCATTATATAATGTTCATGAGGCTGTAATAACCATGAGGGTCATATCTTCCAGGTAGGCAGGATAGTACAGTGATTGGAAACATAATATCAGAAAGAATTCTGAGTTGAAGAAGTTGCATATTCTCATTCTGCCTCATGTAAAATCTTGGGAAAACTGCTAAAAAATAAACTACTTGAAAAAACTCTTCATATTCCCCAAATATAAAAGGGATATTGAAATATTAAATGACATAATAAAAGTCAAGATCTCAACAGAGTTCTTGACATATAGTACCTACTCAACAAATCACCAGCATCCCCATCAACAGCTCCATTATCTATGTCTTCATAAATAAATAAAACAGTGGGCTATAACATAAATAACATTTTATTTAATTTTTAAAAATTACATTCTTCCAGAGAAATAAAGTCAACTTGTTTAACAAAATTTGTAATGTTGGCTTGCCCTCAAAAAAAGACATCATTATAAAGAATGACCCAAATACACAAAGTCACTGCCTATATCTTTTGTACTTTTCTTTAAAAAAAAAAAAAAGGAAAGAAAAAAAATAAATATATATATATATATATATATATATATATATATATATATATATATATATATATATATATAAATTATCTTTGTTCTTAAGCTAGAAGCCTAAAATCAAAGTGTTGGGAGCGCCCTGCTTTCTCTGGGCTCTAGGGAAGACGGAAAACTCCTTCCTGTGTCTTTCTAGTTTCTTGTGGCTCCCAGAAATCCTTGCCATCCTTGCCATTGCATGGTTTGTTTTTTTATAGTTTTCTAAGAGTTTGCTACCATAATATCTGTAATACAATTCTATGTAACTTTTACTACTATTTCATGTAAATGAGATATAAAGCCCCCCACCCTTTAAACTTGTATCTCGAATCTTTACACATTTTAATTATATTTATTTCTTACAAGATATTCCCATCCTTTAGTGTTTTGGTGAACTTTACACATGTAAAGTTTATCAAAATAATTTACATTAAATAATTTATATTAATACATTTTAAAATATCACATTTCAGTTGTAATTTTAATGTATTCATATTGAAATTTCATATTAATTTTCTGATCTCTTTTACCTATCACACTTCTTTTCACCTTATGAACTTGTGTTTACCAAGACTCAAAATGCTATATTTTTTATTCCACAGTAAAATTTTAAACACTACAAAAAATTGCATACAGACTTACTTCTTTACACTATTTTTTTAGATTACATATCTATAAGAGTTTACTTTGTTATCATGATGTACTGATAATTAACACTTTATTCCTTCTTTACATGTAGCATAAACAAAACAAAAAAAAACTGCTCTTGCACTTTGATATCAAATTCACAGAATAAAATGGACTAAGCTACAAGATAATGTAATTGAAATTATTAAGATCCAGCAGAATCTACTTACTCCCTAGTGTAATCAAAATGATACAAATTAAAATGTTTATTTTCTTTAGAAAAATCTTTAGTACTCAACGATTCTGTAAATAATTGTTATTTTCTGAATGGAAAACATTAATTAACCCCTCCATAGAGAAACGCTTTTTTGGTGTGAAGCTGTAGTGAGTCATCATTATAATATTGTTTTTGATTTGACTAGATTTATAAAGATTGAACCTAATAAAGTTTTACATTGTTTCCTTGGAAAACTTAAAAACACTGTCATTTTTTATATAAAAAAAAAACACACACACAAAAAGAATATACAAAATAGAATTGGAAAAGAAGATGTAACTTTAGGCAGCATCTGAAGCAAATATACAAGGATTTGTGTTTTTGTTTGTTTGTTTGCTTGTTTGTTGTTTTTAATTGATGATCAGTTAAGAGACTTATTATTTGAGTATTGTGAAAAGACAGTGGAATGCATATTAGGTGACTTCCTTGACTATTTCCTTTCATGAGATACCACAGCACACTTATTAGAATGACTAAAATTGAAAAAAAGAAAACTGACAATTCCATTTGCTGCTGAGGATGTAGAGTGACAGGAACACTTGTTCATTTCTGGTGAGAATGCAAAAGGGTACATCCGTTTTGAACGACAGTATGGCAGTTCCTGACAAAGTTAAGCATAGTCTTAGCATACAATTGAGCAATTGTGCTTCCAGGTATTTACCTAGCTTACTGGAAGACTAATTTCTACACAAAAACCTGAACATTCATATTTTGTGCCGTTCTATTCATAACTGCTCGAGACTTTGAGCAACTAATATGTCCTTTAATAAGTAAATGGATAATGAAATGTTATTCATCAATAAAAACAGATGATCTATAAAGCCATGTAAACACATGCATAAATGCGTGCATATTGCTACGTGAGAGAAATTACATGAAAACACTATATACTGTTTGATTTCAATTACGTAGCATTTGGGAGAAGGCAAAACTATGAGTGTGGTGATAATATGTTGGAGAAGGGTGCTGTGAGTAAGTTACAAGCAGTGGATTTTTAGGGTGGTAAAACTATTCCATATACTACTGTGATGGTAGATATGCTATACTGTGCATTAAAAAAAAAAAATTGTCCTTTATAGCACAAAGAGTGAAACTGAATGTATGCAAATTTAAAAAAAAAATCATTTAGGAGACCAGGAGTTCCTGGGATGGAATACAGAGTGTAACAAAATTATCTAACTGTATTATGAATCAGTGAAATAACCTAGGTGAAGGAAAAAGAATGAAAAGATACTGACCAACTAACTTTGCAAATGAGTGGAGTCTATAAGACTAAAAGCAAACACATTAAAATCATTGTACTTTAATTGATGATGTTGTTTCCTACAGGGGTGTGGTTAACAATTGTGACAAAGTTCTATGTGTACAAAATTAACTAAATAGATTATGGATGGTTAGTGCCAATTTCTCACTGTTGGAGTGGGAGGTTACAGATCAGCAAGGGAAAGGGGAATTATCCATGTGGTAATAGATTCGTGTTGGAGATATCAGTATGAATGCATGCTCAGTTTAATGTAGATACAGGTGATCACAATAGAAATATTTACAGATACATGTACATACAGATGCTAGTATACACCCATATGATGTGTGTATATTCCTATATCTCTTTTCTGTTAAGTTAAAATAGCCTAGAAACAATGGCACCTATTAGCCATGAGCACACCTAGCACCCAGATCTTAGTTTTGAATATCATTCTCTTTGGAGAAATGATTGAAATCTAGAACAGAGGAAGAAGATTTACAGGATAATCTTGAAGCATCTTGTAGTAGTAGAAGTTAATGAAGTGCTCAACACACACACACACACACACACACACACACACTCATGTTCACACAGATAACATTGAGGGTATATTAATGTGGCATGGGAGTCACCTGAAAGAGGTTGCAGTGTTCAAAGCTGCAATATTTTGAGCAACAAAATAAGTAATTTACCATTGGATTATAACCCAAAGTATGAAATAAATATCCATGAATCCATACAGACATAAAGAAATGACTAAATAAGGAACTGGAGGAGAATAGACATATATCTTGTGCAGAAGTATTCCAAGTAATTTATATAGATTCTACTCCCTCAGGGAGATTAAACATAACTCCACCCTCCTAAGTGTGAAATGCAACCATAGTGACTTACTTCCAAAGAGTACAGTATGGAATGGAGAATGAAATGGTAGCTTTAACTGAACATTAATACTTTTGGCAGTTACATTCATAATTGCTCAGGACTGAAGATGCCTGACAAGCACTACCTTAATCAAGTGATCAAGTTTAAATTGTAGAGTTATGTCATATTCATACTATGTACTATTGATATTATATAGTGAGAATGACAGTATTTCCCCATAGTCTCTCTGCCTTCCAGAAAAGCTAACTATGTACACCATAATAATGAGAAACATATCACTCAAATCACAATTGGTGGACATTTTACCACATTCTCGCAAACTATCAAAGTCATCAAAAACAATGAAGCCTGAGAAACTCACACCCAAGAGAATCCTAAGGAAGATATGACAGCTAAATATATGTGTGTATGGTGTGTGTGTGTGTGTGTGTGTGTGTGTGTGTGAATGTATGCAGGTATAACCATTGAAATAGTAGTGTTCCTACAATAATTCTCTTTCATTTTTACTTGGTGACCAACTGCATATTTGAGTACTCAGGTAATGTAACAACATCACAGAATTTTCAAAGAATGAAGTAAACTCCTCACAATATATAAATCATCTTGTTTTAAACAAATTTCTACACTGTTTCTCATTTCTTTAGTCAGAAAGGAATTATCTGACAATTTAAAACAATATCTTTGCCTCCACAGTATGAAGGTTGAATTATAAAACTACACATTTACTTTCTACTTAAATTCTACCTTCCAGAGTGTTCAAAGATGTTTGAATATTTAATTTATCTCCATTGCATCATTATTAAACAGAAAACTCAATAACAGGTACAATAAAATTTGCCTACATCATTTTTTTCTTTGTCTTGGTACTCATTTCTCTAAAGGGATGAAGATTTTAAGAGAGAGAGAGAGAGAGAGAGAGAGAGAGAGAGAGAGAGAGAGAGAGAGAGAGAGAGGAGGAAGAGGAGGAGGAGGAGGAGGAGGAGGAGGAGGAGGAGGAGGAGGAGGAGGAGGAGGAGGGGGGGAGGAGGAAGGAAGGAAAGGAGAGGAGGAAGGAAAGGTGGAAGGGATGGAGGGAGGGAAAGAGAAAATGATTCCCCCTACTTACGTCTTCTAAACATTGGTATTCTCTTTTATCTCTGTATTCTTATGAAAATATTTCAATTAATTCTTCAGTTTGATATAAAGAAAATGAGATATTGGCATATATGTGATATGTATGGGACCATTTGACAGATTTTTTCATAGGGAGCTAAATGGTGATATCTTATGTATCATATAGCGTACTTTTGAAAGTAATATTAAAATGTTAAACATTCAAAGTAGAAAAAGAAGATCACAAAATTTTAATACCTACATGATACAGTGTTCTCGAGATACTTTATAGAGAATAGAAGAGTATTTTCTCAATCTCTTGCTTTCTTCAAGCCTGTATTTTTCAAGTTTCTGCCACTAATTTTAAGAGTTATGAAGTCTCTTGACTTTAAATGGACCTGCACACCCAAGATACACAGAAGTAAAATAAATGCTAAAGACTTTTTCCCTTTACTTGGTCTATCAAAGGCCAGTAATAACTGCCAAAAATTAATTCACATTATTTTAATCTTTATATTAGTAATAGTCAATAGTAATTGACTACATTTATATTCCCTAGTCATCATTCAAATAGAAATTTTATAATAGAAAAAAATCAACCGTCCATTTTACATCTTAATTAAAATTGTAGTATATTTCGAAAATGTATTAATTGCTGTAGCTGGAAGGAGAGAAAGAGCCTATATGGATTTCTAAAACACAAATGATTAAGTCTTTTTTTTTTCCTATTGGATATATGTGACCATTTTTTTCCTATTGGATATATGTGACCATGTTATAAATTATCTACAAAGTCACATAGTTAATATCCTTGTTCGTGAAAGAATGTAAGTTTTTAGACTCAATATAATGTTCCATCCACTGTACCAATTTACCTTTGCATTGTTTACATTAGTATACCTGCATTAGATGTCTTAGTATTACAATTACGTCCACATTTTTAATAGGATGGATTTGTATCTGTGTAATCCTGCATGTATTCAGAATCTAAATACTCTACATTGGTGTCCCCTCTCTATCATTTTTCTGTAATTAAGTCAATCGATTTCTCTATAGCAGCTATAATCTCTTTCAAACATTCTGCCTTTCTTATTTGCTGATATATTTCTTATGTTACCTGTCTACAGTGCATTAAAAGCCATTTTTTTTATTGATAAAAAAGTTTAACTCCAATGATTATCTCCATCCAACAAACTTGTAAGCATTTTTCTATATGTAGACTCTATATCAGATTCACAATATTCCACCTATAAAAGAAGGCTTTTATTTCATCTAAGAGTCCACTCAAGCTCGAAAAAATACTTTAATATCTGTGTAATATTCTAAGACAGAGGGGTTTAGATAAGATTTAAATGTCTGTGAAATATTACTAGATAAGAGTCAAATGAGCATTTTTAATGATTCTACCTATGTTTAAGTGTATGATAAACATAAAATCTTCATGAAGAAAGGATAGTTTTCCCAGTTCTTCAAAATATGGTACTTCAACAGAAAATAAAATGAAATTAATACGTTTTTTTCTCTTTTTGGGCTATGGTTACATATTTTCTTTCTTTGATTTTTCTTTTCAAGAATATTATACAGAATTACTGAATTGGAAATATTATTTAACTTAACCCATTAAGAATCAAACAAAAAAATGAGTAAAAATTAAACTCAGTATATACTCAGAAGTCATTGTAAAATGATGCATTTTTATAATATTTTTTCAAACACTTTTTTACTACTGAGTAATAAGATGTTTTCCAAAGAAAGAGATATATTAAAACAATAGAGTCTAAAAATAGCCGAGTTATAAAAAAATGTGTAGTGGACTAAGATTTCATATTAGGTCATATGTCAATTTCCAGATTGAAACTAATATTATATCATTCAAATAAATAATAAATATGCATTGAGTTTCCTCACTGTGTCTAGCACTGTGGGATGCTCCAAATATGCTAGAATATAATTTCTGAAGTCATATTCTAATAATGTTTTATATCTTCTAATCTTATTATTAATAAATTATTCATGGCTACCTCATCAGAAAGGTACAATGGTGGTATGTACTCAAATTAGTTTAAAGATTATTATAAGATTTTTACTGGCAGTAATAAAACCTTCAATATTAAATAAGGAATAAGATTTCTAAAAGCAAATTTGCATTATCTAGCACAGTTAGAAATGCGGTTTCACTCGATTGCATGGTTCAAGAAATGGTATTGATGTGTCCCACTGGGATTCTTGAAGAACACAAAGGACAAAGGCATGTTGCTCACATGCTGACTTCTCTGACTGTACCTTTGTATTGGCTTAACCTATGAATTATTAGTCTGACCACAGCTATGAGTTATGAAATTAGCATTTACAGGTTGAATAAGATTGTGGTAAAAATAAATTATGATAGAAAAATACTTATTTAACAGTCTGATACTGTGCAGACAAAAATCTATTTTGTTAGATGGTAACATTTTAAAATATCATTTTAATAATAAAATGAATACCTCTCTCTTTTGCAATCACATATTCATGATGTTTTGGATGCTGACCATTTCATGAAATGAAAAAAATGAATCCTAATTTCAAGTAAAATAATGTACTTTCTCTAACATATGTAGGATCTATTTAGGTGTGTCTTTTACCAGAATATATTTATAGTTATTTTCTGTTCACACTTTCTGAATAAAAATATGTCTCACATTGTATTATGTAAAATATCCTATATTTTAGAATATATTCATGTAAAGAACTAGAAGTATTATAAATTTATAATTATAGGTGATATTTATTAAGTGTCAAATAGATAAATAGAGGTCAAAACTATCATTTCCATTCCATAACTAGAAGACATAAACGTGATCAATTCTTTGGCAATGCCTAGTCAAAGGAGATTAGTTTTATATTATCCATTATCCAGTTTAAATATTATCCATTAATTTTTCACAATAAATACTTTCTTAAATACATTCTACACTGAAATAGTTTTAACACTATATATCTGGTCAAGGAAATTTCACTTTACACACTTCACTTTAGCTTTGGTTCCATATAATACTATTTTTTCTTCCTACCACTTTCAGTCCAATCAGTTATAGTATTTCCGCCAGTTGAACATGTATAGATCACTTGAGAAGCACAATTGATAAGTCAACTTAAGAAGATCAATCTAACAATTAGTTGGCAATTACTTTCTGACTGGTCACTTGGTTAAAAATACAATTAGTTTTTATGTTGACATGGTATTTTTAGAGAGCCTAAGCTAGAACACATAAATGATCTAAACTGAAATACTTAAATATGTACTCTGAAAATCTAAATAAGGAGCATCAAGGTTAATTAAATTTCTCATTACATAAAACTTCTGACTAAAGTAGGTTTTGGTTACACGATAGTTTCTTCTATTAACCAATCCAGGAATATACTTGTATTAATGGCCAAGATTCCAAAAGAACCAATGCTATTTCTGAAAAGTAGTAAATACTTTACAGGAGGAAATAAGAATTGTATGGTATATAAAATTTAAAAGGAGAGGAGCATAACATAGACCAGAATGGATCCACACTAACTTTCTCTCTCTGCTTCCTTCCTTTCACATATTCAGGAACAGAATAATATTGTAAGCTTAGCTGTATTCTCGATATCATTAAGTGTTCATACACCAAGTTTTGCTGTGTACAGAGGTAACTATGAATTCATTTCTTAGAAAGTCCCTCAAGTTTTCCAAAAATAGGATGTGATACATAATTTTCTACAGCCTGCTTTTTCTCATCTGGTAATATATTATGAAAATACTCCCATAACCTATTAATATTAACTAACAGTAATACAGTTTGCTTAATGATTAGATAATAGTCCACAGAATATAAGCAGCATACTTTGTCAGTTTTTCCCATATCAATTATATTATTTGCTTTTACGAATAAATGTTTGAATAAATTCTATGTGTATTCTGGCAAAAAAAAAAGTTGCTATATATTACATTCTCTGAAATGAACAGATGAGTTTTATTTTTAAATATGATACATTTTCCACATTGCTTTCTAAAACAGCTAACTCTTCACACTTAATAAGACAATGTATAAGCACACCTTTTGCTCCTCACTCTTGCCAAAAAATGGATATTATATGGAGTTATCTTATAATATGTTAGTTTTATTACTATTAATTAATATATTATTGTTGCTGTATTTTGTATCATTATTATCAGTAAAATTTACCACGGTTTCATGTTTGTATTGACTATTTGGGTTTGCTTTACAGCAAAATTTCTCTTCATATGTCTTGTCCAATTCTCTTTTGTATTTAGCTATTTTCTTCTTGTCAATATTTAATTGTTCTTTGCACAGTATAAATGCCAAAACTCTGTCACATCTATTACAAGATTTTTAACACTTTTCTCTTGACTTTTTATGCATATAATGAGCTTTAAATTACATGTATTACTTATTTATAGTTATCCTAATTAATCAATATGAGTCTCTCATCCTTTCTCCCACACTTTTTCCATATTTTGAAAATAATAGAGAAATATTTCCTTTTACAAGGTCATTTCACACCAAGATCTAAAACTTTCCACATAATCTGCAAGGTTGACTTTACTCTAGGAATAAGTATGGAAGTCAAACAGATGTTGACTGTAATTGAAACTGTCATTAGATAGATTAGGCCATTTTCTGCATCAGATATAAGAAAAATATATTTTTTTTAAATGTGCAGCCAATTACTGTTCTTTCCATCAAGCAGAAAAATGTCTTGGCCATTTGATATTACGCTATCCTCAATCTGGGAATAGCTCTAAGAGTCTCATATAAGCATATGAAATTTTGTTCTCCTCAGTCAATCTGCTTCTTCATTTTCAAAAGTTCAGTTGAATGATCTCAAAAATGATGCAAATGTATTCAAAGAAGATTAATTAACATAAAATCTTTGAGAGAGTGTTTAAATTACTTTTTTCAGTCTCTGAAAATATCAATTTGGTAAAACATACATTATTATCATTTCTCACAGAAAGGCCGTCTTATTAGCATTTGGCTATTTATCTTCTATAGTGGCAAAACAAAATTCAAATTTTAATAATTGGTTTTCATAAATAATTGTAGATTACTATTTGGCTAAATATACCTAAAAGTACATAATTGTGTTTCAATAAACACAGGTACAGTGTAAAAATATGTAATGTATTGACACATCTCACCATGAGTATGATGCCATGTTTAAGACAGAACTGCGCATGAAAAATTTGTCTTGTTATACACAGTGCTGCAATATAAACTGAAAAGTATTATAAAATATGTTAATTACATTAAATTTGGAAATATTGAACTCCAAGTAAATGATAAATATATAATCGTATAAAAATATATATAAACACGATATATTATTTGCCATTTTCAATATAAAGCAATATTGTACGTAGGAAGTAAGAATGGCTGAATGCTTTAATACAGGGGTGTTAAAACTTTATTCAGTGGTTTTAACCAAGGGGGCCATATGCGGTAAAATACACAAATAGCCGGGCCACTCACTCGAGGTGAAGTACGTATTGCCTCACCTGGTTTATTGAAGTAAACTAAATATATTTTTGGAATTTGCTGTAGGCCAATTAACAATGAATTGCGGACCGCAGTTGGCACGCGGGGCGCAGTTTTGACAACCAGGTTTAATCATATATATATATATATATATATATATATATATATATTACGTTAAATAATATAATCTATATTATATTAGATATTGTATATAATAGATTTAATTGTATTACTTAAATGTGGTAATTTCTGAAAAAAACAAAAAAATTGCATATAAACAGTATTTTAAGATTTAAACTAATCATTTTTTAGTCTTATTAATGTGCTAATATTAATAAATGACAAAATTTCATCCAAGAATTATTTTTAGGTATGAGCATATATTGCCTATTTCTAAAGTATAATAATTTTATTTCTAATCTAACAGATTAGTGATGAAAATGAATTCATGTGAATAAATTAAAGTCAGTGAATCATTTATGGCTTCATATTTTTAAAATACTCTTATTGAAAATTTAAAATAATGGAAATAGATTCAGATACCTAAATACCTAAAATTTAAAATAAATCCTTATTTGAGGTAATTTGTTATAAATGACTGAGAACTGTCTTATAAAGCTTCAGGGAATATTTATTTTCAAAGAGAATATATAATGTAAATATAACATTATGTCCAATATTCTTCTAATTACTTAACGTCTGTAAGAATGGAAATTTAACCTGCCTAATACCGTGTTTCCCCGAAAATAAGACCTAGCCAGACAATCAGCTCTAATGTGTCTTTTGGAGCAAAAATTAATATAAGACCCGGTCTTATGTTATATTATGTTAGAAGACCCGGTCTTATATTATAGTAAAATAAGACCGGGTTTTATATTAATTTTTGATCCAAAAGACGCATTAGAGCGGATTGCCTGGCTAGGTCTTATTTTCGGGAAAAGAGAATAATTATTTTGGAAGTTCATTATATTAAGAATAGGCATGATTTGAAATTTTATCCTAGTTTTCCCCCAAACCAGAGCCTTTTTAAAAAATACAAAACAGAATATTTCAAAACCAAAAAAAAAAACAACACACACACAAAAAAATTTCAGATCTCTGAACTACAAACAAAATAAAGGACCTACGTGTCACTCTGGAAACAGTTCTGTCAAACGGATGGTGAGAATACCTAATGCCAGTGCCAGTCATGTTTAATCCAACACAAGCAAAATTTAATTGGAGCAGAACATTGCATTTCAAAAGTCATCTCTCGGGTAAATTATCCACATTAAAATTAAATTGAGATATTAAAACAGACTCCTGGTAATGACAATTAAAATTTTATACTCATGTTTAGTTTCAATACACAGATATATTTTCCACTAAATATAAATGCTTATCTCTCTCTCTCTCTCTCTCTCTCTCTCTCTCTCTCTCTCTCTATATATATATATATATATATATATATATATATATATATATATATATGTTGAAACTATTTTTGAATGTCCATAACCATCTGAAAATCAAAGTTTGGTAAATAAACACATGCTTAGTATTGAGCTCAGAGATTACATAAACTTAAATTTAATGAGTAGGTATTACTGACCTTGTGCCCAGGCAGTGGGAGGTGGTGGTGGATTGGTGGTGGTGGTGAGTGAGTGAGTGAGTGAGTGAGTGTTTGGTGTGTGTGTGTGTGTGTGTGTGTGTGTGTTCATTTATTACAGTTATCCCACATTAATATGTTCTATTTATTGTTGTTTGAACAGATAAGGAATACATGGCTTAGAGAGTTAAAGTTACTTCTGAAAGTCATACAGTTTGTAAGACCCAGGATAAAAATGTAAAGCCTTCTTCCCGCCTGCAACATACCTGTATTAGCTTTTTCCTTTGCCCAAAACCCCGAAAGCTAAAATGCAAAGAGATTATTAGAACGGTCACTGAAATGGGACTTGATAATCTCAAATGCAACATTTTTTTTCTCACATGCCAAAACAGAGAATTTTTCACATATGTACTTTATAGAAAAATCTGAAAATAGAAAACTACTGATTGGAAATGATGTTTCTATAACAAGATAAGTTGTTATTTAAATGAAAGATGCCATTTATTTTTTTCTCAAATCTGACCTAATATACATTATTAAGCATACATATAAATTTTCGATCTCTCTCCAATTTCTCAGACATCACAGAGATAAAATCTTACTTATTACCTACCACACATGAATTTAGGTATCTACATTTCTCAGATGTTGAGTCATTTCACTCTATCACTTTGCCCATCTTAGAAATCTTTTCAATGTGGGATAAATTATTTAAAATACCCACTACACTATATAGACATTTAAATATGTAAATACTAAGTCCTTTGAGAAAACTACCAAACAAAATGACGGCATTACACTATCATAGGTTTTATTACATACATTTAGGTTCTATGATACTTTGTTTTCCTCTGGTATCTGTCCAAGAAGTTCTCTGTTGTATAAATATCTTAAAATCTCTGACCTACATTTAATCTATGACAATGGAAGCAAGAATTTATGGTGGGGTCTAGACAGTCAACAAGACAGTCTATTCAATAAATGGTGCTGGGAAACCTGGACAGACACATGCAAAAAAAATGAAGCTGAACCACCTCCTTACACCATTTACAAGAATAAATTCAAAATGAATTAAAGACCTAAATGTAAGATCTGAAACTATAAAATTGCAAGAAGAAAATATAGGAAGAAACTTTATAGACATTACCTGGAGTAAGATATATCCCCTTGGGCAAGGGAAGTAAGAGAAAAAATAAACATATGGGATTACATGAAACTAAAAATTTTTTCACAGCAAAGGACACCATCAATAAAACAAAAATGAATCCTACTGAATGGGAGAAGATATTTGCCAATGATATATCCAATAAAGGGTTACTGTCCCAAATTTATAAAACACTCGCTCAACTCAACTCCAAAAAAACAAACAATCCAATTGAAAACTGAGCAGAGGACATGAAGAAACATTTTTCAAAAAAGGACATACAGATGGCAAACAGACATATGAAAAAATGCTCAACCTCACTAATCATTAGAGAAATGCAAATAAAAACCACAATGAGATACCACCTCACCCCAGTCAAAATGGCTATCATCGATAAATCAACAAACAACAAGTGCTGGCGGGGATGTGGAGAAAAGGGAACGCTTGTGTACTGTTGGTGGGACTGCAGATTGGTACAGCCACTATGGAAAACAGTATGGAGATATCTCAAAAATCTTATGATCCAGCAATTCCACTCTAGGTATCTATCCAGAGAAATCCAAAACTATAATTCAAAAAATTGTATGCACCCCTATGTTCATTGCAGCCCTATACACAATAGCCAAGACATGGAAACAACCAAAATGCCCATCCGTAGACGACTGGATTAAGAAACTGTGCTACATTTATACAATGGAGTATTACACGGCCATAAAGAAGAAAGAAATCTTACCATTTGCAACAACATAGATGGACCTAGAGAACATTATGTTAAGTGAAATTAGTCAGAAAAAGACAAATACCATATGATCTCACTTACATGTGGAATCTAAAGAAAATAATAACTGAATGAACTAATCAGAAACAGTCTCAGAGACACAGAGAAAAAACTGAGGGTTGCTAGATGGGAGAGGGGATGGGGATAAGGGGGAAGGTGGGGGCATTAGAAAGCACAGTCAATAACCACAAGATTGCCATCGGGTTACGAAAGTTAGTTGGGGGAATGTAATCAATAATGTTGTAAAGATTTTGCAGGGTATCTGATGGACACTTGTCTCATTAGGAGACCACCTCAGGGAAGATGTAGATGCCTGATCACTGCACTGTACACCTGAAGCTGAAGCTGAACAATAATGAATGTCAACTACAATTATATATATGTAGTTACAAAAGCAGAGTGCAGCATTAGGAATAGAGACAGTGGAAATGTAATAGCTGTGTGTCATGTCAGAGTGGTAGTGGATGGGGGTACGGGGGTTGTCACTGTGTGAGGGATATAAATGATAAATGTCTAACTATTACATTGTTTTGTGCACCTGAAACTAATAAAAAAGTGTTATATATAAAAAAAAAAATCTCTGACCTAGAAACCACAAGTAGTGTATCCAAAAAATAAATCCTCTTATGCACAGCATAACCTCTAAGACAAATCCCATCAGGAGACAGTTTCTTTCATTTTCAAAACCCTTGGGCTCTACATGTATGGCATTCTCAAATAGGTACATCTTGAAATAGATGTCAGAGAAAATCCAGAAGACTTACATACAGAGTGCTAGAAATTTGCCTAAGAAGCAAAATCAGGTGCTTATATAACATCAGGAAGAGAAGGGAAGTGAAAATGCAGAGACTTTTTGAATCTGCTATGATCTCACATCACCCTTTATCTGGAAGATTTCCAAGGCCCTCCTGGGAACTTCCAGTATCTTTACCCTTCTTGGATTTTTTTTTTTCATCTGTGTAACAAAATTTACTCCATTACCTACTTGCAATATTCAATCACAAAACTATTTCTAAAAAAGCAAGGATGACCAGTAAATGAAACAAAAATGACATACTTGTCACTTGTTAACACTACATTTTGTTTTATTAGACCATGACAATTAATTGTGGATTATTCTGCTAAGAAAATTCTATAATTCTTTTCCCAAGGAACCTCCACCATGATGTCAGAGACATGAACTTGATTTTTTCCCCCATAATTAACAATATCTGTCAATGCTATAGGTGATGATATATCCTAAAGCATGAAAATTATTGTATGAAGGACATGGTCAAGACTTTCTCAGTTTGCTTCTTTTTTTAATCATCCTGTCTTTAATACTGCCTGTATTAAGTTTCTCACAAATATTCACATCTTGTATTGTTGGAAACTGTTTTCCACTTTGAACTGTTTTTGTATTTCTGTGACTGCAAATGAAGGGAAAGACTTCTGTAAAAAGTATGGATTGGCAATTATTTTCAAACTAATATTATTTAAAAAAAACAAACACAAAAAACAGTAGGGAGCTTTGAAAACACTTACTGTTTTCTTTTGTCTTCTTTCCTTCCATCAATATTACCTGCCTTTTCCAATTTATAAACATATGAAGAAACCAGGTAATTGAGTCAGCTTGGCTCTATATTTAGTGATACATTTGAAAGACATAATGCATCTAAAATAACTGTAATAAGCAGACCTCTACAAAATCTGATTCATTAGAAAAGATTATGTATTCTCTCTCTCTCTCTCTCTCTCTCTCTCTCTCTCTCTCTCTCTCTCTCGCTCTGTCCCCCCCCCCCCCCGCCCTCCCATGCTTCTGGCAAGTGAAGACAGAGAGAATTTTTAAAATTTTCTTTTGATTTTGTTTCCGAGGTAGGTTAGCCATCACTTCTGTACTCTGTCTTTTTCTATATAACAGCATTTTCCTTGTTACAGCCATGGATGAAGGCTAGATAGCGATAGCTAACGAGAGGACAAGCAGCAAGGTCACATTTGCTCATTCTTGTTAATTGATTAGTTCCTTTTTCTCTAGCACTGGAGAGTTTGTCTTTGAGAAACATATTCTCAATAAAGTGTTAAGTCCTGAAAAATCTGATTTTTAGAGAGAAATGCTTATAGGTCTGTATGAAATCCGGACCATCTTGGGATTTCTTCGAAGAACAGGTAGATAAGTAACCAAGAATGAGAACTGCTATTGAAGACAAAAGAACTACAAGACTTTTGCACAGACAGTCGTAGTTAGTTTAGCTTCATTGGCACAAAAGATGTGTATTATTAAGGAAAGGGTCCCATTTCGATATCACAATATTTTTCACAGAGAACAAAAAAAAAAAAAAAATGAGTATAAATGAAAATGTCTTCCCTTCATTTAGGAGTTCTTATGGACTGAAGGAGGTAAAGCCACGTCTCCTTCTCTTGGACACTTAAAATAAAATAGACTTATTTGGAGCCATAGAAGACTCAGCTCAAAACAGGATTCTTCTGAAACATATCTACAAATCAGAAAGATTTAACAGCACCTCTTAATACTGGACAGTATTTAACAAAACATCTTTACTTCATTCTTTTTCCCTGTTTGTCTTGGCAGACAATTAACCAGATGTTGAATACAAAGACATGTACTATAACATTAATGGTGTAGTAACAACCAGAGTTCAAGAAATTAAAATATGTGAAAACATTTTTTCATTAACTTTTTATGGACATAGATCATTGCATCTCATTGTGTTGGAGAAGGCACAGACTTGGGAAAAGGCAAGCCTCTTTGGTTTTTCCAGAGTATAGAAAAATCGAGTAACAGCACAATTAACTTCTTCAGAAACAATTCCTTTTGACTGAATTTACACATTTACATTATTGAATACATTCACCTGATATAGGCTAATCAATATACAGTGATACTTAAGTCAACATTTGAAGGATATTAGCCATCAAATATTTGGGATTGAAATTAATCCCCCATAACAGGTAAGGTTATTTAAGGCAGACAGTAATAAATTAAGACTGCATTGTAAACCTTGGTACAACAACTGTCTATCAAAATAATAAATATAACAATGATGATAATAAAAAAAGATAGAGCTACACAACAATAGAAGACTACACAACAGAAGCTACTACACAATAGAAGCTACACAACAATAACTGAAATTATTCAGTTAATCCAAATAAAAGTAGGAAAAGAGAAACAAAGACACTAGACATATAAAAGTAAATTCTAAGGTAGCACCCTAAAACTGAACCATATGAATTATCACATTAAATGCAATTCAATTAACCATTTAAAGGCGAATATTATCTTGATTAGATATTAAAAAATAAATGAAGTCCTAAATATGTAATATTTCCAACAAATGAAATGCAAACATAAAAACAGAGGTCTTAAAACTGAAATAAGAAAATATGTAAATACATTTAATCATAAGGAAGCTAGAGTCATTATATTAATATTAGAGACAGTATAATTAAAGATAGGGCATATTATATGAGATAAAGTGGATGTTTCATGATGATAAAAAGTTCAAGTTATCAATAAGACACAACAATACTTAATATGTATGTATCTAATAATAGAGCTTCAAAATATTTAAAGCTAATTTTAAGATTTTAAAAGTGTAAAAACACAAATTTACAATTATAGTTGGAAATTTTAACATTCTCAGTAATTAATAGAGCATGTCAATTCTCACAGATTCACACACATAGAGATTTATGTGTGTATGAGGTTTGATCAACAAATTCAGTGAATGTTTAAATAAAAAAAAATTTGCAAAAAGACACATTGCCATTAATAGCCCTTAAAATATTTCCCATCGTTGAAAACACACCCCCCCCATCATTCTTACCACTTTCTAAAGCAGTTCTGGAAGTCCTCTTTTGTGAGTGTCTTTAATTGCGCTGCCTCAATGTCCTGAATCGATTCAAAATGTTTACCTTTCAGGGTCATTTTGACTTTGGGGAAGAGCCAGAAATCACATGGTGCCAGATCAGATCTGGTGCATAACGTAGATGAGGACACACTGTAATGTTTTTATTTGACAGAAATTGCCATATATCAAAAGTGATGAGTGACATGGAGCATTGTCATGATGGAGGATGAAGTAAAGACACTTACAAAAGAGGACTTCCCGAACTGCTTCAGAAAATAGCAAAAATGATGGGATAAGTGTGTTCCAGTGATGGGAAGTATTTTGAGGGGGATTAATGGCAATGTGTCTTTTACTGTAATATTTTTTTTAACATTCACCATATTTTGTAATCACACCTCATATATAATACAAAATAAATACTTACATATTATCTGTATAAAATTAAGATATAAAATATTTAAATAAGCAACTTGACCTAACTCACAATATAGAACAGCAACTGTGAAATATACTTCTCTTCAAGTGAACATTGAACATAAAGCAAAATGCACCAAAGGCTGTACCATAAAACAAGTATCAATACATTCTAAAGCATTGATTTCAGACATAGCCTATTATCCGACCACCACAGAAATGAATTAGAAAATGATGAGAGGATAGCTAAAAATAAGCAGATTTGAAACTGGCATCAATCCAATATTCCCACCCTCATTCTTCCTGTTTGGATGCCTGCAAGCTAGGGAGAGACAGGTGGATTCACTTATTCCTTCAGGTCTAAAATACATGTTCAAAGAGAATTACCAAAGCAACTTCTGTAAAATAAGAAGCAATTGTTTGCCTGAGTGCAAATAACATTTCACTTTTCATTTAGTGATCAATCTTTGTGTTCACAGCCCTCTAAACTATAAAACTTGAGGATGTGGAGAGGCATAGGGTAGAACCCAGGTATGAAAACCATTCAGAATAAACCATTCATAATTAACAAGATCGTACAAACCAAGGAGATTGAAAACACTTTTTAAAAAAATACTAAATTTTCTTGGGTATATGAAAAAAGTTAAAAGGTGATGTTCGTAATTCTTGTAACACAGATTTTTCCCTGCAATTTATTTTTCTCCTTTCTAATTTCTCGATAGAATTTGGAATTTATATAACTGGATAATAACATTTAATTTCTTCTTCTGGCTCTAATCTCATTATTTTATATTCCTTAAGTGTTATGATAATGAAAAACTGTAAATACTTTTAACGCTAAAGGAAACATTTTCCTATAAATGCCAGATAAAAATATTGCGTTTTTTTTTTTTTGACTGGCAGAAAAAATGCAGGGTAATTTATTAGAAATAAATGAAATTTCTAGATAGTTATTTAGTTGTTAATGGATTAAAACTTATTAGGCTACATTTTATGGAGCATCAAGAGAACATAAAGTTCTTAATAAGAAAACAAAGGTCAAATGACCTATTTATTCTATTATTCTCTATTTTGTCTTCAGCATTTAATCTGAAAGTATAAGACTCAAGTCCACTCTAAGATTAAAAAATAAAATATTTTAAAAAATGTATAAATGTAATATATTTATCTTCACTGTTCTTTATCTCTTAGGGCTGTTTTAGCAAACTGATTTGAAGTTTTTGACAGATTACAAACTAAATTAAGATACATGATGTGAATATAGGGTGTAGTTATTGAAATCTCTTTTAATAAAAGTTGTTTTTGAAAAGTTTAACAACAATATTTTTTGTATGAAATCCATCAGCAGAGGAGAAAAAACATGGATTGTTTATACCTTTTTGAATATTCATTCAGGTGTTGAAGTATGTATCTTTGACCTACTTGCTTGATTATTGTGAAATAGTCCCAATAATATATCTATCCACAGCATTTTCTAGAAAAGACTGGCTAGTTCACCATCTCAATAGTTAAGAAAGCCACAGTTAATTTTGCAGTTTCCAGAACGGTGGCCTCCAACTCAATCTAAGCTTTAATGAAATGAAAATATCTTCTAAATCCACATGAAATGTTGTAATTAATTATAGTAGGAACATGGAAAATCTCTTTTGTGGAAGTGAATAGCAGTGCCTGAGAATGTCAGTGTAATTGGGCAATTGGATGACACCTGATTGCACATAATGAATCACAATTATAGACAAACATAAACACAAAGTGAATGTGAGCTAGAACTGTGTACTGTGTTTCCCTGAAAATAAGACCTAACCGGAAAATAAGCCCCAGCATGATTTTTTGGATAACATCTCCTAAACGTAAGCCCTAATGAGTCTTTTGGAGCAAACCTAATATAAGACCCGGTCTTATTTTGGGGGAAACATGGTATCTAGTTTGACTGAATTTATTTTATTCAACTTTATATACTTTTATTCCATTTGAATATTTTCTTGTAGGCCGCTGAGTGACTGAATGACTCATCAATGAGTGACTAAAATTACTCATTTTAAATTTATACTTGATTTTAAAGGACAGATTTGCTTGTAAAATGTTCTATTTTAAGACATAAATGTCATATTAAATATAAGTGTAATTTAGGAATAGAGTATCACATAAAATTGTTGTTGTTGCTTAAGGAGGATTGTTTGTAAGTGAGGAATACAAGCAATAGGACAATGGAAAGGTATCATGTTTACCTACTGGAAACAGAAAAACTTAAAGGAACACTTTTTGGAAAAATTGTCGCAGATCCACAAGACACAACGAGAAAAAAGTGGGGGGAAATGAGAGAAAGATAATAAAAGTGAGGCTATGAAGGGAGAAAATAGGTGGGGGGTAGTTTGGTTTGTTTTAAACTACACAAATGTGGGTTGCCAAGATCCTACTGTTATTTCTATCAGATAGAGTTAGAGACTGGGCCAAGGTGGCCATATCCCAATCCTCAATGTCTTGGTAATGAAATGGCAATGAGAAAAACATCATGCAAATAAAAGAAAATTATAGTTAGAGCAAGGCTATTTATGACCTAGTTAGCTGCACCTTCAGAGAAAGAATGTAGAAAAGGTTGGGTAGAGTTTTCCACATAAAATCATGCCATCCTATAGAAGAGGAATGCAACTTATGTTCATAAATCTGTTAACTAAAACCTATGGGCCAAAAGAGATCTTCCAAGTCTTGTGTCTCCTTGTGTCTCCTCCATGGGAAGGTTTTAGTCGGTGTAATCTTAAATCTATCCATCGTGTAATGTATGATGAAATTTTCTCCCTTAGGCTTCTCCTACATCATTTTTCAGAAGTCAAACCTTAGATATTAGAAATGTGAAGTTGGGAAGACATGGATGCCTCTTCTCCCGAACTGTAGACGGAGTTCAGAGTAGTTGAAGCAGCTTTTGACTCAGAAGGTCCTCCCTCTTATCTTTACTTGGAAGGATTGGGTCTACTCATAGAGGAGGACTAGATAGGGAGTCAACAGCTGAGAACAGTGCACAAACAGATGTTGATCCAAGATCTAAGAGTTAGAATTGGACCCTATGCTGCTGGGCTCATGTCAGAGACCAGCATGATTACCTGGGGTGTGGTTTCATTAGAGATTCTACAACAAGATTTATGTGTTATGAATTTATTGCAGGGGTGTTTTAGCAATGCGAGAGACACTTTTTTTTTTTCCTTCAAGGAAATACAAAGAAGAGGTGCCAAGTTAATAGAAGAGAAAATATTTTCATCAGAGGAGAAAAAAAAAGAAAAAAGAAAGAAAAAAAAAAACACACTTTAAAATGATGAGTGATATAATGATCTTTCCTTACCCAACATAGGACCATCATGATGTCTAGGAAGATAAAGACTAAGTAAATAGGGCACTAGAAAAACAGGTGTCATATGTAAGATATGACTGTGGTAGATATACCCAGACACTGAGTGATAGAATAAAGCCATTTTTAAAAATGGTTGTATCTATAGCATCTAGGATACTTGCAAGAAAATAGGAGGCTCTTAACAAATGTTTGTATTTTAAGTGATAAGTGGGACAAAAAAAGTCTATTTTTCTGCCTATCTTTCACTAAATGTGTAGTTTAGTAAATTATGTATGGGGTCTCTTTATTGGCTATGTATCTAAGTTGCATAATTTTCCGCTTTATTGCATAATTACAATAAGTCTGCTAAACTGACCCCTTTTTGCTGATTTTATTCCATAACGTTTTTTTTTTTTTACTATTAACTAACCTTCATATCTTCAATAGTTTCCCTGAAAAACACCTCACAAGAACTACTTCACTGTTGTATCAAGAGTAATGAGAAATTATATTACAAGATACTTTTATACCTAGTGGTGATGATATATTTCCAAAAGCTTTGTATTTAAGTGTATCATAAAGATTATAAAGTGCACATATATTAAGTATACAGTTCAAAGATCTTTTACAAAATTAAAACACTGTGTACCTACTTCTATTCACCCTGTACATGTTCATTTGTCCTTTCTTTGTTATTACCTTCCCTCAGCACTAGCTACTCTCCTATGTTGAACATTTTTATAAATGCAGTAAGCCTAATATGTTCCCTTTTGTGTCTGGCTTTATTGAGGCAATATTATGTTGTGAGAGTCATCTACGATGATCTTTTATATTCAGAATCACATTAATTGTAAGAATAAACCTCAGTTATTGTTTTAATCTATTCTACTATTGTTAGTGTTAAAATTAATACAAAATGGAGACCAGATTTGAGAAATCTCTGAGCAGACAAAGCCATTTAAACCACAGAAGCAAAACTAAATCTAGCTTATTCCATGAACATAAGTGAAACTTAGCTTAACTTATTTCTTATAAATGCGTCTAATAATCATAAAGAAATGTAAGTCATCTTTCTAAAAGGTGGTGTAAAATAATCACTTTTAACTAATCCCGTGCTGTCTGAAAACCTCCATTTTAATAAACAATCATTGTAAAGGTTAAACTTCCTCATTTTCACTTTATAAGCCACCATGTAATGCCATGCCTCTGAGCTTCAAATCAAGTTCCAGTGTGAAAGCTCTTAGTTCACAAACTGCTCTTAACGCAAAATAAACTCTTACTAAATACTTACTGTATTGATCTAGTAGTTTTAATTTTGCTATTTCTGATTTTTTAGCAATAGGGATTTGAATGTTTCCACTTTGAGGCTGTCTGAATTTTGCTTTGAACATCGCTGTGTGGGGATTTTGGTAAACAACATATATTTATTTATCTTAGATATACAAGGTCAGACAGTTACATTGGCAAACTCATCCTAGAAAAAGTTCTATATACTGCATTGCTGAATATCACTACGGTCACCCCACCTAGTCCACCCTTCAAAGCAATTTTGGAACTCTTTTTCTGGAATGGCCATCAGAGCTGTCATCCTATTACACTTGATGTCTTAAATGTCATCTAAATGTCTTCTTTCAATGTTTCCTTTATCTTCAGGTAAAGAAATAACTCATTGGGGTCTAGATCAGGTGAGTAGACAGGGTGTTCCAATATAGTTATTTGTTTACTTGCTAAAAACTCCCTCACCGACAGTGCCCGGTGAGCTCGCACATTGTAGTGATGCAAGAGCCATAAATTGTTGGTGAAAAGGTCAGGTGGTCTAACTTTTCCATGCAGCCTTTTCAGCACTTGGTTAATTGTCTGTCCAGGTGGTACAAACTCATAATGAATGATCCCTCTGATATCAAAAAAGGTTAGCAACATTGCTGGAACAAGTCTGCGAACTTAATTGTCATACGTGGTGTGTCTGAGAAAGAATTTTTTGAGCCATAGGGTGTAGATATTGATATATATATATATATCTTTAATAGCCAATACCTAATAAGTTTCCAAAGTGCCTATAATTTATACTCCTATAATAATACCATTACACTAGTAATCTTGTATATTTTCTAACACATTACCCAGAGTTCTATTTTGTTTAAATTTTAGCCATTCTAGTAATGCATTATTAACTTTCTTAACTTTTGCTCTTCTGTTCCTCATCTGTTTTTTTAATATTTTGAATTTCTTAGAATTCAATTTTGCCATATCTGTTGTTTTTAGCTATGTATCCTTACATACCTATCACTACTTACATATTTTTGTGGTGTTCCAGAGATCATGTTGTGTATCCCGATTTTTTCACAGTCCACTTAGAGGTAATATTATACCACTTTACACAATATGAGTACATAGAAAATTTTTGTTTATATAGATCCCTTTCATGTTATAGTTATCGTACATATTAAATCTATAAAGATTATGAACCACACAATGTTGTAATTTTTGCTTTCAGTAGCTATGCATACTTTAAAGATAATAAAAGAAAACTTAGTCTTTCCTATGTACCTGACTATTTACCTGCACAGTGCTCACCACTCATTTAAAAAAAAAAAATGAGTTTATCCCTGATGTCCATTCAGACGGAAGAACTTCCTTCACCATGAGTGCGTATATGGTGATCATATATATATATATATATATGTATATATATATATACATATATATGTGTGTATACATATATACATATATATACATATATACATATATATACATATATACATATACATACATATATACATATATACACATATATATACATACACACACACACACACACACACACACACACACACACACTGGGGGTACCAAAAAAATGTATACAAGTGGACACTTTGGTTAACGTTGTTCAAGCAGTAGTTCACCATAATCAGAAGTGTCTGGACGTGGATGGGAACCACTTTGAGCACCTCTTGTAATCGCAGCAGTCATAAGTGACTTGTATTCATCTTTTGTAATTGATATATATTGAGCATTACAACTTTAATATATTTTTTTCCTCTCTAAAAATGTGTTTACTTTTTTGGCACCCTCTGTGTGTGTGTGTGTGTGTATACACACATGTATGTGTACATATATACATATATGTATATACATACATGAAATACATGTATTTTCTGATAAAGTAAGCCTAAGAATATATATTAGGCTTACTTTATCAGGAAATGTATCTATTTCATTTTTATTATTGAAATATATTTTACTGGATATAGCATTTGGGCATTTGTGTTTTGTTTTGTTTTCTTTTAGTACTTTAAAGACATTTTACATTGTTTTCTATGCTGTGGCTTTTTATTAGAAGTCGCAGTCGTCAATAGATTATTCCTCTTAGATAATGTTATTTTTTTTCTTCCTGCTTTCAAGATTTTCTCTTGTCACTGTTTTTCAATTTTTTTTTTTTTTTTTTATGAGGTGCCTACACTAAATGTCATTGAATAGGTCCTATGAACTTCTCAAATGTATACAATTACATATTTTGCCAAATTTTTGACTTTAGCCATTATTTCAAATCTTGTTTCCTTATTCATAGATGTTATAATTCATTCAACTTCTTGCCACCACACCTGAAACTAGAATCAATTCTTATCTCCTGTTTGATTCCGTGTTCTCTAGATTTCTTGGAAATTTTATATTATCTCTCTCTCTCTCTCATCTTTAAAATGTCTAGGTCTTTGAAAAGTGCCTGAAATATTGGTAACATTGAATATTCAGTGAATAGTTTAATCTTTCTTACCACTTCATACATAAAATTAGTTTTTAACCTGATCAAATTTTCCATCAAATATTTTTTTCATTAAAATTAACTTCATCTAGCACCTCTTTTTTAAACTTTCAAACTTAAAATATAGTACACACATGTATACACACAACACATATTTTAAGTCTACAGCTGGATGATTGATAACAAATCAAACAAACTTATGTAACTATTACTCCAATGAAAAAATAAGTTATTAATGACATCTTAGAACATCTTTCATGTTTCTTCCAAGTTGCTACAAACTGTGGTAGATTAAAAAGAAAAACGATTATTTTTTCTTTTCTTCTTCTTCTGTTAATAAATATCTTCTCTTTCAATTTGGGAGATATCTATCATTATTGACCAATATAATATGGCAGAAATAAAGCTGGTGCCAGCTTCTGGGTCCAGGACATAAGAGAGTTGCAGCTCATGTTCCTTATCTTTTGGAAGATTATTCTTGGAAGCCCACTGTCATTTAAAAGGTTTGATTACGTTGAGAGAAGCATACTATAAAAAGTCAAAGCTATGTAAAAAGCTCATAGAGAATGAGACATAATGGAAGTGGGGGTGGGCAAGGAAAACTTAGTAAAGGAAACATCTGGAAAGTAGATCTTCCACCTAGCCAACACAGCTGAGGTAATGTTGAACCACCTGGTCAAGTTCCTAAGCTCCTGACACCAGAAAATAAAGAAAAATAAGAAGCCTCTTTGAAACATCATACGATGTAGCAATAGATGACTGGCATAGATAATAGCTGGGACACTGCCTGGTCCCTATTTGTCACTATCTTGAATTTTAGCATCATAGCTTAGTCTGGCCTATTTTTTACTTTTATGTAATTGAATTATACGAATATGTTTGTTGGTATGGTTTATTTCACTCAGTTTCGCTATGAGATGTATCTGTGTGTACGTGTGTGTGTGTGTGTGTAGGAGTTCTTTCTTCTTTTTCATTGTAAGAAAGGAAATACACGGACAAACACACACAGAACACACTTCTTTTTTGTTTTGCATATAAATCTGCAGACCAGGTTATTGTTTTTGATTTTGTGGTGCAGCAAAGGTCAATTTTTCATGCTTTTCATATGGATACCGGATCCTTTATTGAACTAGTATTGAACCAGAACCCTACATAGAAAAGAATGATCCTAACTGTGTTCTGTGAGGCTAGCTTGTTTCAAACAATGTAGCCATATGTACTTGGTCCTGCTTCAGGACTCTATTCTGTTTCATGGGCCTACTTGTTTATCCATGTGTCAATACCAATTCTCTGAACTACTTTAACCTTAATATATGTCTTAAAACCCAGCAGAGTCAGTCTATTCAACCACTGTGTACTTTCTCAAGATCGCCTTGGCTATATTTGCCTCTTATATTTCCATATTCATTTTAGAACCAACTTTTACATTTTCTCCTAAAAACACCTGTTTAGATTTTGTTTGGAATTGCATCATATTTATATGTAAATTTCGGGGGACATGTCAACTTTATAATATTGATTTTGCTCATCAACAAATGGGCTATATGCCTGCATTTATTAAGGTATTCTCTATTTACTCACAGCAGCTTTATATCTGACTGAGGGAGACATCATAACCAACTTTTATTTATTTTTAATCATGGGGTGATTATGATGTTACCCTAAATGTTCTATTTTTAAACTTCACTTTTTAATTGTTTATAGTTACTTCATAAGATTGAAATTGTGATGTTGCATCCAGTACACTTACTAAATTCTTTTGGATTCTCATCGTTTAATTGTAGTCTTACATGACAATAACAGATTTTTATTGCTTCTACTGCCCCACTTGTCTGACATATTTGTATTCATCCCTGTGCCGTTGTTCCTGTTAAAACAACCTACATTTCATCATTTGCTACTACACCCGCCCCATTAATATCCTATATTCTCTCCTGTTCCCTCTAGTTTCTCTGCAACCAGCAGTATGCTTTCAAATTTCAAATCTGAGGATATTCTCTTGTTTAAAAATTTTAAGGGCATCAATTACTTCTTTTCAGTTTAACACGTTTTCTTTCTGGATTTGTCCCTGCACAGACTCACAGCCTGTTACATGGATTATGATGTCTTTGCCTTCATATCCTATGAGTAAGGTTGCCAATACATATATATTGGATGCCCACGTAATTTGAATTTGAGCTAAACATAAAATATTTTTTATATATTATTCCATGGACCATGCTTATATACATTTTAAATTACTTATTGTTTACCTAAAATGCAAATGAAATTAGGCATCATTTTCCCTCTAGATATAACATGAATAATCATATGAACTTGCTTGGGAGACTGTTATTGGTTCAAAAATGAATCCGTGCCCTATTTGGGACTGTGATCACCCAGGCATGTTCTTGGGTCTTTCTATATAGAAGTATTTACTTTTTGTCTATGATTTCTACCTGTAGGATGATATAAGCCTTAACTTGCTTGTGGACATCTATGTCTTGAGAAAAAATAAAATAGAAGAAAGTTGACTAGAGACATGGAAATATGGAGAAAAGAAGAAGGAAACAGATTACCTTCAGCATCTGTGAGTTCCTGTATCCAGTTGTGTAAATAAATAAAGATCAATCAGATAAGAACAGGCAAAGGCTGCTTATTCAAACTTGCTATAAGCAAACATGTTGTCCACCATCACTTGAATTTTGACAGAGACTCAAAGGCAGGCAGAGAAGTGAGAAAGCTTCATAGTGGGAAAAAGGGAAGGCTTAAGCTATGTCCTGGTTGCAGGCTAACTACACACTGGCTGACTAGGAATGAAGCACTCTATGTGATTGGATAGGGATGAACGTTTGGCTTTCTTTGTTTGATTCTAAATTGGAAATGGGGACAAAAAATAGGGAAGCTGCCAGTGACTCATAAAATCCTGATCATTTTGGACCAATTGTTATAGGAATTACTATTTGGCTTCCTTGATTGTCAGTAGAGATAGCAATCTGGATTCCTGCAAATCTGATTTATAGCAGGCTGGCTTCCTGGGCTGGTTACTATTGATAATAGTGTTGGCTTTCTGGGAAGGTTGCTGCAGCATGTGGGTCTGATGTTTATTTTTATATATGGTGACTCCTGTCTATTTGTATATTCAGTCTTTCATAGTCATCTATAAATCACAGATTTTTTCAGTAATGTGAATCATTAAACTCCCCTTTATGCTTAGTCTTAGTTGAGCTGTAAATCAGTTACATCAAGAAGAATTCTGACAAACCTGAAATTTTAGATATTTTCCACCCATTGTTCTACTGCAAAGAGACAAAATTATTAACCTGGCCTACAATACCCAGAATAATTGGCTTCTGTTTCTCTGGTCTATTCTAGCATCAATCTATCAGTAATTGACAAGCACTCGACCACCATATTGATTTTCTATCAATTCCTGTAATGAATGCAGTATTTTCACCCCTTGGGGATTTTGTTCCTCACATTTCTTTTTCCTGGATTGTTTTACATGCAACCTCTCTTCCCCAATTCATCACTATCATTTTAAAAGTAACTCTTATGCATTCTTGAGATCTCAATTAAAACAACTGTTCTTCAGGGAAATTTTCACTGACCTTTAAAACAACATCATATACCTATTATAAACTGTTTTATAAATGTGAACTTCTCTATTAAATAGCACACCACACTTGTAATCAGTACATAAACTGTAAAATTTATTATTAAATATCCATTCTGCTAGGGGGTAGGGGCCTAAACTTTTGGTTAACTGCTAACCCTTACAGATAATTTGCCAAAAGATGGTGATATGTATAGTCATTGAATTAATGATTGGAAGATTTTCCATATATTTTTTAAAGTAAGTGGATTAAATTACATGCCCCAAAATGTTGCACTATTTACTGGACCACAATAGTTATAATTAAATATAAATTAAATTAACTAATAGCTATAAAGTACACATTTTCGTATCGTAACTTATTAAAATAACAATGTAAAACTATTCATCAAAAATATGAAAGAGCATTTAACAAGAATGGACACATTTTCTAATTTCGCCTCTCTAATATATATGTGGTATTAATCTATAATAAGTCATCCGCAGTTGCGCCTATTTGTATACAAACATAAAGCCACATGCTCTGGTTTTCATATGTGCATTTTCAATTTTAAATCAAACTTCTCTTCCGATTATTAAATACGTCTGGAATTTGGCTGGTGGTACTTTCCTACTACATTTCTGTGTTATCTTATGACATGCCTTATTTTAGAAAACTTTCTTTAATTAACTTCTCAGTATTTTTCTAAAATATCACTAAAATTCAATACTTTAGAATTTTTTAGATTATATTATGTGAGAAAAAATGGACACAGAGAGAAAAAGACAGCAAAGAAAGAAGGGAGGGCAGGCAGGAGGGAGGGAAGGAGGAAGGGAGGGGAGATCTAGTTTTCTAAAAAGTTGATTTGAATTATAATTTGCATGGAGCTAGGAAATTATCCAATTATGCATGTGGAGAAATATGACATACATTCTGCTTAAGCAATTTCTTGACTGTCATTCAGTTCTGTATTAGACATACAGAGCTGTTTTATGAACTATAATATTTATGGTATAATATGGTATATTATATACATGGTGTATTTATATTTCTATATATATACATATATATGTATATATGTGTAGATATAGATATAGATATAGATATAGATGATATAGATATAGATATAGATATAGATATAGATATAGATATAGATATAGATATAGATATAGATACACACACAAAGAAACAGCAGGCCCTGAGTGCAGTCTCTTGTGCTAAGCCCCACATCAATAAACCAAGACTTAATATAATAGCTAACTCAATTGCAGTTCTGGCCTCTCCCAGGAATTTGAGTTTTAACCAATCAATCTGCAGTTTCTTGATAAACACTAGTGAGGTAATCTGCCTGATAGACCTCCACCTTCCCCCAAACAATGGTGACCTTGCCTGAAATAATCCATTGTTTGCCAGTAACTTCCTTGTCCCATTCTCTTCTGCCTGTAAAATCTTACATTTTGTATACCACCTCGGAGCTCCTTTCTATTTTCTAGACGAGATGCTGCCCAATTCATGAATTAGTGAATAAAGCCAATTCGAGCTTTCAATTCACTCAACTGAATTTGTTTTTTAACAATATTTATATGTATAAATATAATAGTTTTCATTAATTTAAATGCATGGAAATCGGTGCTAAAGTGAGAAAGATACAACTTGAACATTTTATACATTTTTATAAAATGGGGGAAATCTATTTCAATTGAAACTTGCACTGATCTTGACTTTTAAAAAGTGATTCTCTTGTCAAGTAGCAAAACACAATTGTTGCTTCTTGAATTTCCTGCTTGTTATCCTCAGCAATAAAGTCATTCATAAGCTAATTGAAACAGAGACCTATTGCAACAATTGTAATTTATATGAAGCTATAGACAGACTTCTCTTGACAAATTCCATTTGATGAGTTAAAAATAAGTACTTGACATTTTGCCACACAAAAGTTAATTGCTCTCCAGTTCCAATTAGAATGACATATAATTTAAACTGAGTTGCTTAACTTGTTGTTCTAAAGAAAAAAAAAAAAAAAAAAAGAAGAAGACATAACCTGAGGTGACCATGATTTAGTAATTCATTGCCACAGTTCACACAGAGAGCAATAAAACTAGAAATTTCCTGCCTGATAATGATTAGAGATGTCATTCAGGGTAAAGTATTAATTTCTTTTGATGCCAAAGTTCAAGATGCACCATGTGTTCTAATGTTGACTAATATTAGCTTTGGGGAAAATTTCCTCATTAAAGGCTCATGACAGTAAGCATTACTATTTAGCAATATCAGTAACAATTGAAAAGGAAAAATCATGCAAAATGAAAGAAAATGTAAAATAAAATTTCATTAAATTTCAGATTGACATACTTTTGAATAATTCTTAATTTACCTAATTACAACATATATTGAAATACAATAATACAAAATCAATCAGCAAGGACTATAAGAAACTAGAAAAAGGGATATCAATGTAGGCTGAAACAGCATGAGACTACTAGGACTTTAACTGGATAGTAAAAGATTAAAGGAAGACAAAAATAAAGCAAGTCTTTGTGAATGAAAATGGATAGATTGACCCTCAGCTACAAGTATAAAAATTAATTCATAATTTTTTATAATTTTTTATAACTGAGGTTTTATCTTCATAAAAAGTGGTAATACTTCATTAAATTTTTCATTTTATTTTGAAAATATATATTTATCGATTTATTTTCAGTTCCTCTCCTTCCATAAATAGTCCATAAGCAATATGAAATGAAACAGCTAGTAGAATAAAATGGTGAGGCAGAGATTCAGAAAAAAGCAACCACAGATAAAGCATCTAGAGTTTGGTGCAAAAATATGGGGGAGGAAGTATTAGACGTCTGCCAGGACACAAGCCCAACTACTCAGAGGACAGCAAGAGGAAAAAAGACCCCATCACCCCCACTTGCTCCTTGAAAGGCAGTGGCAGGGCTCTTTTCAACCAACTCATGGCAAAAGAGTGTTGACTTGGTTCAGATAAGAAGCTAAGGAGAGTGACCCAAAGATCTCCTTCTGAGAATGACGCAGTCACCTTCCTATCTTATAGCATGGTATGGGAAACTGGGACAAGTGCCACTGGGTAAAGGTACTTCTTGCCCAAGACAATCTGTGGGGCAAAGCTGGGTTAGCTGAGGTAAGGGCGGCTCTGCCATTAACAGAGACTGGAGGCAGAATTGGAGAATGGGCCAGGTGAGCGAGAACAAGAGTGGTACACATGCAGGCACATTTCTTTAGTGAGAAGATTCAGATTACTGGCTGCTCAATTTTTCTCACAACCTCACTTCTGTTGCCCATCAACATGTGTGTCATGGAAACCCAAAAGAGCAATATTAAATAAAAAATGATGCTATCCCTAGGTGTACCTGCCCATGGCAGTGAGGCAGACCTGTTACTGTTCTATGTACTGTGCAGCTTTTATTAAAAGGATAATTTAATTCTATTTTTAATTAATTTAATTTTTTAAAATATATATATTTCAATTGATTTTATCTGATGACTCTAAGGAAATTGACCTATTGGTTATGCATATGCCAAGTATTTTTGTGTGTCATAGAAAGTAGAACACCGTGTCTGAAGAAAAAAATGCATTCCAACATTGAAAGTTCACATGCTTTGAAAATGTTAAATGGTCAGATTATATAATATTATCTTTGATATTGTTGTCCATGAGAAAAATTATTATTAAGATGATGATCTTAATAGGAAAACTCAAATTGTATAAGTAGTAAATGAATTTTTATTTTACAAGAAATTGAAAATATGTTTGATTGTACCTTCACACTATCTTGGGAAATGAACTTATGCAAAGAAAGGTGAACACTTTAAAAAATAGTTTTGATGAACATATTAAATAAATAATATCTGAGCAATGGCATAAATAAGGTAAATAGTTCATCTCCTAAGCCATTAATCGTAATTTTTGCTTAGATTGAAAAAATTGCACTACGAACCTGCAAATCACATTTCAGACAACATGGCACAAAAATATCCATACTCTGACTTTTTCCTGTCACATATTTTTTTTTTCCTTTTGTAAGCTTTTGTTTAAAGGGGAAAAAATGGGCTGCAGTTAATTATATTCAAGTAAATTAATATGTATTATAGTCTTCTAATAAGGTTACCATATTTCTAGGAAATACAGGATGGGAATTTCTAATTGGTAAATTTCAACTCTACCCTCAAAAAAAGTAGCCTTGTAATATTGGGTAAATAAACATCATTTCTTAAGATTAAACATAGGGCAAGGTAAAGAAAGAAGTATGAAAAATAAGTAACTTTACTGTGTAGTGTATAAATATTCTGTGAGTGTTTGAATTATTATTTCACTGTGGTATCACTTCCGAAAGAACATACCACTGTTAAGTCCATAATTTATCCTGTGGTATCAAATAATAAATGTTCAATCAAAACATTCATGCATTTGTTTGGTTTATATCTCTTAACGATATAAATTCTAACAAAGTTGGTAAGTTAAAGCAAACACACACAAACAACACACAGCTTAAAATGTAAGTCAGACTTCATTCACTTATTTTGTTGATTTTAGAGTAACTGATTCTGAATGTACCAAGAAGGATGTTGCAAGTTTATTGAAAGAGAAAACAATATAGCATACATGCATTTTGTGGTTAAAGACACACTCAACATCCCCCTTGTCCAATGTTACTCTTCAAAGCCAACTTCAGAAAAATTCCAGATACTAGTCTGTACAAACTAAATGGACGAAAAGGAGTCCTTTTTGTTTCTTATGTCTGGCACCTTGTGTATGAGCATATTCCATTAAGCATAATCATGTTCGCTATAAAAACTGAGATTGGCATAGAGCTATTAGGTTCACTACTCAAGATGTGAATATATCTATGTCTACATCTCTATCTCTATCTCTATCTCTATCTCTATCTCTATCTCTATCTCTATCTCTATCATCTCTATCTCTATATCTATATCTCTATATCTATATCATCTATCAATTAAAAAAAAGCCAAATTACCTTCCATTGGTTAAAGAGGTAATATTCAAAGTATACTATTACTATATCTAGTTAATGTGAGAACAGTGGAACATGAAAGAGAAGGGGAAATATCAGAATACATCTTAGAGAATGTGCGTGTGTGTGTGTGTGTGTGTGTGTGTGTGTGTGTGTGTGAAAGAGAGCGACAGAGACAGAGGAACTGGTATTTGATTTTTTTTTATATATTAATATTTTTGATTTTTGTTTTTTTTATGTGAATCTTGATGAAAACATTTTGCCAATCTTGCCAGCCAATAGTTTAGAGTGGCTTAAAAAGGGAAAAGACATTTCTAAGGGATTATTTTTCAGGGATTTTGTTTGCTCTGAAAATATTTTCTTTAAAAGAACGTAGGTATGTGCCCAATTTTGTTAAGAGGCCAACTTATTTGAAATAGGCAGGCAAGTTTATTGACTTTCAAAGGTCTTTGACCATTTTGTTTTTATGATTCTAATTCTATTTTTACATTAGGAAAGTAGCATACATTCAGAGATTAAATACTTAAAATTAGATCCTTTTGGCAGAGAAATCAAGAAAATTTTGCCTTTCATTTTCAATATGAATGAAATGATAAGAAATGGCTGGAAAACACATTAACATTTAAAGGAAAAAATTTGAGAGTAGAATGTTTGGATTCTACTGGTCTCATTTCTGCCAAATGTCACCACACTAAAAGAACCTTGGAAAGACATATGCAGTGAAGAGCAAAGAGAGTCACTATTTGAAATGATTTAATTTTTCTACGGGTACATAGCTCTGGATTTTGTCTTTTCTTTAGAACATGTAATAATTTGGTGAAAATTCTTCAATTGCCTGAAATATAGGCTTTAACACTGGGACTATATGACAGTAATATGCTTTTAATAGCAGCCATGAAAACAATCAGAATTCTTGCAAACCAATCAAATAATGCTTAGTACATTTAGAAGAAATCAACTAGAATGACTGCTTTGCTGAATTATACTTTTGCGAGAGAGCTTTCCCCAGGAAGAGTTAGCTCAACAGATGGTTCCAATTCTGGCCTATATATAATGGGGATATAAATATATTAATTGTTGCTTACATGAAAGTTAAATAATACACCAAAAAGGTCGGTAGCAAAGCTACTCACAGAATGTAACAACTTGTCTGAGGCTCAAATGTAGTACAGTTTTTTTCCATTGCTAGTATTCCTATTCCTTGCCCCTGAATCCCTCATGAAGTTAAGTTACTATATTCCACCCAGGTTGTTAGTGTTATACCCTTTCTTTCATAACACACTATTGAAACATCATATTATTGCTAGAATGAACAAGATACAATTAGAAAATTGTCCATTTCTTATTTACTTTCATGTACCACATATATTAAAAATATTTAGGACCTTCTGCATGGAAATTGAATTAAAAGCATTCATCAAAACAACTGAAGAGTGAAACTGCTTTCATAAGGTTTATCCCAAGATTGCAATTTTTGATAAAAGTTACTGCCATAGATGCAGTTCTGAGAGTTTAAAAATATATGATTGATCTTTATGTGCAATATGGGAAACATAAAAAATATTACTGGAAACCTAGACAGATAAATGATTTTTTTTTCCTTGAAAGTTACAGAAAAGTTTCTTTTCCAGTCTACAAACATATTTAAACTCATTTTCTGTATTCATTTATTTTTGCCTCCCTACATGTGGCTTCACAGTATGCTTGTTAAAATAGAAAGATGTTTTTGATAAACCTTTTAAGGCCTGTAAGGGAAGAGTCTTTAATTAAGAACCAAATATAAACAGCCTACCTGTCAATATTTGAGGTATTCTATTTAGAATAGCTCATAATTAGGTCCCTTGAGAACATGAAGCATTACGCCATTATTTTCCTAGAACATTATGCTCACCTAATTTTTCTGTCCACTTTCAATATTTTTATTACTTTGCACAATATAGTATTGAACTTTTAATATTTTCACATCTGTTTAAACCTTCGCTTTTTCTCTTTTCCCTCTTCATTCCAAGTGTTGCCCTGTAAACAAATTTATTATCTTCTCCAATTAGTAAATGAACAACTCTTATCTAGTTTACTGGATTAAAGAAAAAGCTGATGAGCCTTAGCATAAAATACACATACGTTTTACTAACAATTCTTGGTCACATTTACTATGGCTTAAACATACAACTCTTTGTTAAAGTAACATGTGAACTATGCCCAAAACGAACCAATTACCTTTTAAAATAGTTTATGTTAGGAATTCAAACAACTAAGCTATACAGAATGAAACTATCATTTTATCTACATATTTTGTTTCCAGTGAGGTTTCTTATTTTATTTTTGTTTTTATTTTTTAATGATCTGGGTATAACTGCCAATATAATGCTTGAAAATGTTATTGCTTCTGGGAACAACATTACAAATAATGACAACTGAGGCCTGCAGTTGCTTAAGCCATTTCTTTAAGACAATTGTTGCTAGTTCAGCAGGGCTTTGAAAATATTCATTTATTAGTCCAAATCCACATTTGTTCACATCATAGGTTTGTGAATATTGGCTAGGATGACGCTTCAATGATTAACCCATTTCTGTACTAGAATATAAAACCAAAAGCCATCAAGAGTCTAATACACACTCATACATGAAGAATATGCCACTTACCCTGTGCTTATCTACCACATCTATATTCCTTAACATTATCCCCAAAATGTCTACCATAGTCACCACAAGAGCCATTTTTCTGAGATAGAAAGTAAAATTGTCTTCAGAAAGCTTCTACTTCAATACATGGTAGAAATTTGCTTCCCATTTTCTAGTTAAGAAATCCACTGAGCTTTCTTCTGTTCTAACCTTTTTGAACTCTGTATACTGTCCCTTCCAGCTACTCATTTCCACTTCCAGCTACTAATTTTCCTCTCTCCCTTTCTTTTTTTTTCCCTTTCCTTATCTCTCTGTTATTAGGCTAATGAACCTATCAGTCTTTTATGGCTGTTTCCTTCTTGGAACCTAATTGAGTTCTGTGCGTGGTTGTGTCCTATGACCATTTTATTACTATGTCCTATATCAATACAACACATTGCCACATTGTTGATTATCACCTCAATGCATCTTTCTTTCTAATATTAGTAATCATCCTTAGACTATCTCCTATATTGGCATTATGCATTCTCACATCTCCTGTGATAATCAGTTTGATATTATTTGATAGGATCTTACTCTCTTATCATTTGGGGAGACATCTGAGGGTCCTCTTTGTATTTCATTTCTACTGGCCTCTATGGGAATTATTAGAGGCCACATCTTGCTAAGTTTACCTTTTTTGATAGTGCCTACATTTTCTCTGCTGTATTCACTCTGCTTTGTTTCTTAGTCAAGTGGCCAGTTTAGGTGTAGAGATCTTCAATAATGACTGATATTGAGAAAATAAATACAATGTGATATTTCATGGGTCTGTGGATTTTTTGGTGGGATAAATTATACATATCATATTTAGATATATATTTAGATGTATACTTAGAAATTTAGATGTGCATATCTGTGAAATATTACCTCCATAAGAAAACTATACTTTTTATTGTTTGAGACCATCAATTTGAAGAAATGCAGTTGAGAAGGTATGAATAACCCAGTCTTCCACTATTGCTCTCCCATACACACACACTATTTGATACTAGTTCAACTTTTCCTCCTTTATCTCTTTCTAAAGGAATACTGAGTACTGGTAAATTCTGGTTATTGTTGGTTATTCACAGATTTAAGAATGGGATTTAAAAAGAGTGTTTCTCTGCAGCCAAAACTCTCATTGTCATAACACTAAGTAATGGTACAACATTGGCAACATTGATACATACGTCAGCACTTTGTTTCCTTGCTATTTTTGCTCTTGTTTCTTCTATGGCCATGTCGTTATTTGGTTATCACTGTTATTCCTGAAGCACATTTTTCTCTATACCACTCTAGAATAACTAGAGTTTTCAACAAACTGTACATTCACTGCCACTTGCCAAATGCTAAGTTGTTTACTTCTTTATATCGTGGCTTCGGGAATTTTTAGTAGGGCTTGATACCATATCTCAGACCAATATATAAAAGTTGATGGTTTTGAACTTTTATTTTTCTTTTAGATTTCTTTCTGTGGAAGTTAAAATATTTAGCCTGGATTCCTATATAAATGACAACATGTTTCAGTTTTGGGATAATGAATGCATATTCATTTTTTCATTATACACACAGACACACACACACACACACAGACACACACACACAGACACACACACACACACACACACACACTGGGGGTGTCAAAAAATGTATACAAGTAACACTTTGGTCAACGTTGCTCAAGCAGTAGTTCGCCGTCATCAGAAGTGTCTGGACGCTGGTGGTAACCACTTTGAGCACCTCTTGTAATTGCAGAAGTCAAACGTGACTTGTATTCATCTTTTGTTATTGGTATATATTGAGTATTACACTTTTAATCGTTTTTTTTCCTTTCTTAAAATGTATATACATTTTTTGGCACCCTTTGCATATACTCGTATATATAAAGCCCTGATTTAGTTACTCTGTCTCCTGACAATAAACCTAATGAGAGTTTAAACCATGGTGAGGCACACTTGTTGCACAAAGTTGACCCTGAAAATGATCCTTGCCATTGTTGAGATTATAGTCCAGTGGAGGAGACTAATATTGATCAAAAACAAACATAACAAGTTCTATGACAGCGAAGCTCACTGTAAAATGAAGCCCATTTTAGGGGAAATTAACCAAGTCAAGGAGGACAGGAAAGACTTCCCTGAAAGTTGAAGCCACATATCAAATAATGAGGATGTGTAGGTTTCAATCAAGATGAAGAGGAAAGATAAATCACTTGACAATCTAGAGAATGTGTTAGAAAGGGGAAGAATTAATGGATGCAGGAAGATGAGATGGGGGTTACTGGCTATGTTTCACTGAAAAATGATAATAGGTTGGAACTGGGGAGGATAGTTCTGGTGTTGTTAAGGAATGGTTGGGTTTAAAAGGTTATTTTGGAGTTCAGTTGGCAGTGATCCTGTGGGTGGCAAGGACACTGATGGAAAATGACTTCTCATTACCCTTAACTCAATTCTTCTGGAGCTAATAAATAATTGTCCATTATCTTTTAACTAATTATTCTCCCTTACTCATCTTCACATCAATCAACTAATTTAAAGGTTTGTGTTCCACTATGATGTTTGCTTCTTGGCATTTTCATTTTTTCTTTAAGATCAGTGTGTCTTACTCTTGGCAATTACTCAGTGCTCACTGAAATGAAATTAATGTTACTTTAGTTTTCATCAAAAACCTGTTAAACATTACTACTGGCCAAAGAGCACAGTTGGAAAGAAACATGAAAATAATCATTCTTGTATCTAGAATTCTGTGTGTTATGGCACAGATACAGATGAGTGACATATATTACTATAAATATATGTTTTCATAACAATCTAAGCCCCTAAACTATACTAGGACTAGCAGTAGCCTATGGGCATTCAGCAAATTAATTGCAGTCATTAGAGGGTCTGACCACTTTAACCAATTTTTCCTTAATATTGCCATATCGAACCACAAGACACTTTTCCTCTTTTTTATATATTCCATTGAAAAGATTCTTCTGTTACTTTAAAAAGAATACCTTCACAATTCATGAATTACAAATACAGGATGATAGCTTGAGAATAAGATTTAATGAATTTTTACAATTTTCACAACATTAAAGGAAGTGCTAAAACTCACAATCGTACAGTAAATGAGTTCACAGATGAATGCACTTAAGGCTAGCACTTGATGAAAAAAAAGTTTGATAAACCTTTCAAATTGTGATTCTATTATTTCCTATCAGATATACAGGAAGTCATTAATATCTAGGAAAAAATATTACTGTGTATGTTTTGTTATGCCAGAAAAAATTATAAGTGTTTGTAAATTAATATAATTGGTCCTTACATTTGAACAGTCTTAATTATATCTAACATTTAGGGATAGTTTAAAGGTAATATTGTTTGAATATGAAAAAGCAGCTGACATACTAACTAGCATTTACTATTTCAGGATAGCATAATTCATAGAAATTAATGTAGGATTTTAGGTATTCAAGGGATTTTCATAATTCACATAGAAAACCCAATATTAGATCTTGCTCAGTTAGAAAATAGAAGCAATGGTATTTACACTATGACTATTATGTAACAAAATTAAATGACTTTGAATTTGCAACTGAATGTATTTGGTTTGTGATACCAGACTTTGTGTCACAAATTAAGCTTTGTGAAGTGTTCAGAAGTCACTATTAGGAAGGCTTTTTCTAAAACAGTTTAAAATATGTATTTTGTTTTACTGATAATAATATGAGCTATTTCCCAAATATCTGTCAGTTGTGTTAAGCAGATTATAACTAGTGGATATAATAGACAAACTAAATGATTCAAGCTGTGGCACAAATCTGATCTCCAAAATACACTAATATTAAATTCAGTATCTAATGTTTGTTATTAATTTCTATGTTTGAAACTGTATTTTCTTGTAATCCAATTCTTAATAACTTAAACATGAATGATTTGACTCCTATGTTTTACTTCCATCAGATAATTTTAACATGAAGTGAAGTATTCTATTCTGCAGGGCTATTTGCTTACACTACCATTTCTTATCTAGCTCTTTCTTCCAATATGCCACTCTTCATTTTCAAAATTATGTTTGCTGTCTCCATTGTTCAGTTTATTATTTTCCTTTAATCCTGACTTCTCAGACACTTGACAAAAATTATTTTCTCTTCACTTACCCAGTAGAAACAGTTTCTTTTCATTCATCAATACTAAACTCAAAATTTCCAATCTTATTTTTTCTTTCTTTTCTAAAAGGATATTAGAAGAAGATAATAACAGGTTTGGGTACACTTCATAATCTTAAATATCTTCACCGATTTTTCCCAGTTACACAGCATCCTTGATTGACTTGGATTCTTGTTTTTCTAGTTTTCAGTTTTAAGCACTCAGGCCATTCATTAAGAAAAACACAGTGAGAATGATGGGCTGATGGGCATTTTGCACATCTGAAGTCAGCCTGACCTGAGGACACATCCTTGTAGCTGTTTAAATCTGGGAAAACCATTTCATTTTAACACTTCAGTATTCTCCTCTCTAAAATGCAGAAAACATCTGACTTGAAGTATTGTTGTAAGAAATAGGGGTAATTCATTATGATATACTTAGCAAAATGCATGGCTAAGAGAAAGTACTCAATATATGCTTGTCTTTTATATATTTGTTTTCCTAAGAAGCTCTTCTACTTTGGAAATCACTCACAGATTTATTGTCAAATTTAATAATACATGTCTATGATAAAAGATTCCACTTTAACAGCTGTTTTCATTTTAAGCACAACTAATTGCAAAAGATCATGAATAATATTGCTAGGCACAAAGCAGCATGCTAATGCTGTAGTGTGTATGCCATATTTATGTATTTAGTGTTGGGAAGACAGCTGTAGAGATTGCTGAAAGAATCCTCTTTTAGCAATTTAGTGTTTCCATTTAAGGCAAGTTAATTATCCCCAAGGCTTAAGTATCTTTAAAATATACTTTTAAGGAAACATTTATCATTTTGAATGCAAGAGCAAATGTGCCGATGGTTTTTAACTTGTTTTTTAAATACATATTTTTAAAAAATCATTATATGTTATCATTTTTTTCATAATGAGAGCATTTGATTGGATAAACTACCAGAAGCTTTAAAATAATAAATTTCAAAAATAGAAAGAGGACTGTCATTATAAACAATCATTGTGATTCAATTTCAAAATCACCTCCCTCAGTTTGAACAGTATTTGGGTTTCTCCCTGAATCAGTGCTTACTAAATAGCTATATTTTCTTACTTGTTAAAAAAAAAAAGAAAAAGAAAAAAACCTAGCCAAAACGAAGTCTCTTCTGCTAAGCCACATCACCAAATCAAAAGTTAATAACATTACTTAGTTTCAAAGTCTCCCAGGAGTGGAATTTTAAACCAATCAGTTTGGAGTTTGGAATTTCCTGATCAATACTGGTGAGATACTCCCCATGTTAAAACCCTTGCTGTTCCCTTCCCCCCAAAAGAAGACGACCTAACCTAAAGGTAATCCTTTCTTTTCATTTACTAATAACTCCCCTGCCTTACCCTTCTGCCTATACAAACATTACATTTTATATTTTTTAAGGGTCTTTCTATTTGCTAGATTCAGGAATGGCTTAACAAATACAATTAGATCTTCAAATTTGCTCTATTGAATTTCGTTCTGTAACATTCTTATCCCTTTCGGTACAAAAATAACTTTTCATTCTTAAGACATTTAATTTGATTTTCAATTTGCACTGAAAAATTTATCTCTTTGTCTTTGAATTCTAGAAACTATCCACACTAAAAACAAAGAACTACATCCTTAGGACTTATAAATGAGATAATGGAAAATATTCTGTTTGAAATATAAACAAATCATTTTGATTTACCTTTCAAAAGGACATGTTTCATCATAATAGTTTGAATAATATGAAAATGTGAATGACTGTCTCCTGAAAGTTGTCTAGATTCACTTATATTAATCTCAGTTTTTACCATTTTTAAAGACATTGAAATTACAGAGTCCATTGTGGTTATTATATATTTGGAGAAAGGGAGAGGAGAAATCTAATTATAGAGACTGTAACAAATCAATGATCCCATGACTACTTTACTTGATACAAGTTCAGTATGTAATTTTCAAAATGTTTTTGTAAATTCTTATACATTTCCATTCTGATGTGTATAATCAATCCCTGAAACTGAATTATATGGCCCTTTATTTTTATCTCTCACTAATGATTTTTAATCATAGTGATCGGATGTTGACATGGTTAGGTATTCAATAATGACTGCTTTCTCACTGACTCCATAAGCAACACTTTGCTATTTTTACTTTGTAAGTTATCATTATTGAGATGTAATTTACATAACATAAACTGCAGTCATTTTAATTGTAGAGTTCCATGTGTCTTCACAAATGTATTTGATAAATACCATGTAACCACTGTGAATCATTGACATAGATAGAGACCTTTTGCAATAGAGCTTGGGAAACCAGGCCAGAGGAACTGCCTTGCATGTTGCCCCTCAAATCTTTGGACTGTTTGACCTGGGCAAAATAACCTTTGAACTGGACCAAAACAACATTGTATTCCAAACAACTATTTGTAAAACTAACAGGAAAGCAGGCCTCCTAGCCACAAGGCTGATGATTATGAACATCCTTTATAATTAGCACCACCATGGATAGCTAAAGGGTGACTTATCTTATTTGCACCTATAGAAATTCCTTCCTTAGCTTTTTAGCACCAATTCCTTCCTTTCATCCATATAATTATTTCCCTTCTCTTTCTCATAAATATCTCTTGTCTTAATCTCTTTATTGGAACAGTATTTGGGTTTCTGCCTGAATCAGTGCTTACTAAATAGCTATTATTTCTGATATAGACAAACACACACACACACACACACACACACACACACACACACAAACAAAGAAAAAAAAAACAACAACAACAAAGAAACACTTGTTACCTCTCATTTTGGCCTTTTATGTTCAGGTTAACACCATCCAGAAATGAAGATATAAACAGTTCTTTTTATATCTCAAGAAATGAAAATTTTCTCATCAACATCTAGCTTTGAATTTCAGAACTTCTATTCCAGGGAAGAACAGTCAAGAGTTCTGGGCTCACTTTCTCCACCCAGCCCCCATTTACCAGGAGGAAGCACTCATTAACCCAAGCATTATAAGCAATAATTAAGAAGTGCCAGTTGCCTACTCACCTCAGTTCAATTGTAGGATGGAGGTCTCATGCCAGGATAAAAAAGTAAGGAAGACCAGAGGCTACCTCTCATCCCATACTCCTATAAAGCAAAGTGTCACTCTAAGAGATGTGAGGCACTGTCCTCATGTTCCACTCTGGGGTCAAAAGTTTTGCACAGGGAGAAAGGCAGGTATAAGAACCACGAGCTCCTAAATTCTCTCTAAGGGAACTGAGTTTATTTAGGATAGATGATGGAGAAATTCAAAACTAAAGGTGCTCTTGAAAACAATGGAGAATTTTTGATAAACAATAAAAAGGAGTTGTACCTACATGAGAGCAACACGCTAAACCACAGACAATCCAGAAGCTTAACAGAGACAAACACAGAAGACAGCTAAAGCAGGGCCCTCCTGGGATCAGGAAATAGCTCAAGAATAGACTTAAAGTTTACCCTTGCAAATGGGACTGAATTTAATTGTAACAAAGTGCCCAGCTATTTATAATCCAGGGCATTGTTGAAAATACAGCAATCGACTAGAAATTCGTTGAGACTATCAGCTGGGTGTGATAGCAACAGAGCAGGCATGTTAACAGAGATATCAGAGAAAGTGACAATCAAAAAGAGCTGTGCATCCCAGGGTAGCTGTTCATGCCCTGGGTCGTGCCTTCTGAGGAAGAATATCAAGGGGAGATATTCTGGAGGTTTCACTGAAATGGTCCAGCCAAGACACTAAAAAAACAGTAACAAACTAAACTGAAAAACATCAGCAACAACACCAATCCAGAGCTGTTACAAAGTAGTATCTGAAATGTCCACTTGTCACCAAATTTTATGACAAATGCAGCAGAAGTGGGAAGTGGAAACCATACAAGGACAAAAAAGCAGGCAACAGTAAATGCCATTAAGAGAGACTACCTGTCAAACAGCACATAAATGAATACCTCAAGGAAGGTATTATAATTAAGCAAATTAACTAAAAGGAGCCATGCTTTAAAAAGACAGGTTCAAAAACAATGTGCAATGAAATAAAGCATATTAACAAAGATATATAAATTATTATTTGAAAAGCATACTGAAACTCTGGACTGGAAAAATACAAAAAAAAAAAAAAGCAAAGCAAAATAAAAATAAATAAAATAATTAGAGATGTTAAATAAAAGAACTGAGCTAGCAAAAAATCAGCAAACTTCAAGACAGGTCAATAGAAAATACGCACCTAAGAACAAAGAGAACAATAAATCACAGAAATAAACGGAGCCTTAGAGAAATATGGGACTTCATTAAGCTCACTAAGAAAAGAGTAACTGAAGTTTCAGGAGAAAAGAAGACCGTGGAAGGAACCAAAAAATATTCAAAGACATAAAGGCTGAAAACTTTGTAAATTAATAATTAAAAACATTAATCTAACACCTAAGAAGCTCAGTAACCTCCAAGTAAGGCAAAGGATCCACATTCAGATGCATCATAGAAAATATAAATTAAAATAAAAGTGTTGAAAGAGCAAGGCAAAGAGAACATCCTAAAAGCATCAAGTCAAAAATGACTTCTCATCAGAAACAATGGTGGCTAGGTGTTACTTGATGTATACAGTGTGAAAAACAAAACACTGTCAACCAAAAATCTTATATACAGAAAAAAAACAAAAAAACTATATTTCAAAAATGAAGGTAAAATAAAGACATCCTCAGAATTTATTACCAGCTGATCTGACTTAACAAAAAATACTAAATAACTTTTTTCAGGATAAAGTGATCTAACATTATAAATAAATTCTATATGAAAGACAAAAAAATAACAGAGCACTGGTAAAGGCAATTGCATAATTATAAAACACAGCATAAATGTTTACTTCTTTCTTTAGCTGATTTAAAATGTAATTGTATAAAACACAATGTGTATGATTATATTGTTGGGACTGCAACATATAGTCATGTAATATGTTTGACAATAGCAAATTTTTGTTGTCAAACAATTAAACAGTGCAATTGAAAATTGTTGTTGTCAAACAATAACAAAGCAAAAAAAAGGTGGATTTGAACAAAGCTGGTTGAGTAAAGAAATGACAACAGATGGTCACTCAACTATACAGAAAGCAATTAAGAGACACAGAGAATTTAAAAAAAGTCAATATAACAAAGTATCTTTTCTACTCTGAGCATCTCTAATGACAAAAATATGTAAATTAATAATTCTAACAATGTTTTTTGTTGTTTGCTACACATTTACAAGTAATATGAGTAATAATATTAGTATAATAACAGGGAAAATGGAGTTTGAACTACATTTTGCTGGATATATGTTAGTATAAATCTGAAATATAATCTGAAAAATTAAGAAGTATATTTTAAGCAAAAGATCAAACACTAAAAGAAAATATTCAAACAAATATAGTAAAAATATAATTCAAGGAATTAAAATGTTACACTAGTAGTTATTTTCTTAAGGAAAAATGAAGCAGTGAAGGAAGAACAGAAAGCCAAAAGACATGGCACATACCGAAAACAAAAATTAAAATGTCAGAAGTAAATAAACCTACTGCAATAACATCTTACATTTCCACCAAAAGTACAAGTATCCTAATTTCACTACATTTTCACCAAAATTTAACAAATAATAAAATAATAACCATCCTGACGGGTGTAAGCTGATATGCCACAATGATTTTGATTTGCATTTCCCTAATGATTAGTAATGTTGAACACTTTTACACATACCCTTGGGCCATTTGTACATCCTGAGACAAATGTCTAGTCTATTCAAGTCCTTTTCTCATTTTAAATCAAATTATTTGCTTTTTTTTGTTGTTGTTGTTATTAAGTTTTAAGAGTTTCTTATATACTTTGGATATTAATCCCTTATCACATGTGAGTACATGGTTGGCAAATATTTTCTCCCATTCAGTCAATTACCTTTTCACTCTGTTGATTGTTTCCTTTGCTGTGTAGAATCTTTTTGTTTTGATGTAGTATCACTTTTTTTTTTTTTTTTGCTGCTTGTGCTTTTTGTGTCATATACAAATACAAACATACAACAACAAAAAATATTGCTGCAATGTCATCAAGCTTTATACCTATGTTTTCTTCTACAATATGAAGTTTCAGCTCTTATATTTAAGCCTTTAATCCATTTTGAGTTGATTTTTTAGTGCAAGATAAGCATCAAATTTCATTTTGTTGCATGTGGATATCCACTTTTCCTAACATCATTTGTTGAAAAGACTATCCTTTCTCCACTGTGTATTCTTGATACCCTGTTGAAGATGAGTTAACTGTATATGTATGAATTTATTTGGGGACTACTTGTTCCATTTGTCTATATGTCTGTTATGCGAGTACCACACTGTTTTGATTAATGTAATTTTAAAATATATTTTGAAATCAGGGAGTGTGATGCCTTTAGTTTGTTAATTTCACTCATGATTGTTTTGGCTATTCAGGGTCCGTTGTGTGTTTCTACATAAATTTTAGGATTGTTTTTCTTTATTTTTGTAAAAAACAGAAAAAAATATATATATACCATTGTTATTTTGATAAGGATTGCATTAAATTTGTAGATAGCTTTGGATGGTCTGTACATATTAATAATACTAAATCTTTCAATCCTTCAACACAGATAGTTTTTCATGTATTTCTGCTTTCATTAATTTCTTTTATCAGTGTTTTGTAGTTTTTCACTGCACAGACTTTCACCTCTTTGTTTAAATTTATTCCTAAATATTGTATTCTTTCTGATGCTATTGTAAATGGGATTGTCTCTTAATTTGCATTGTTAGTATATATACACCCACTGATTTTTTTTTTTAATGTTGATTTGGTACCCTTCAACTTCATTAAATCCGTTTATTACTTCTAGTAAAGATATAGAAGGCATTCAAATAACAAAGGAAGAAGAAAAACTGTATCTGTTTGCAAATGGCATGATCTTAAACATGTGAAACACTAAAGATGCTATAGAATAGCCTTAAACTTTAAAGGCTAAACAGCACCACTATTTAAATGTGATCTATTTTAGGTCTCCACTGAAATTTTCACATATCCACGATCAGAACTTGATTGTTTCTGTCCTGTGTGGCATCTGGGAATTGATTTTTCAGCTTACAGCTCCTTGCTAGTTGTTTTTCCACAGTAGTTGTTTTTGATTGCCCTGCTAGAATTTCATCTTACACATGTACAGTTTAGTATTCAGCCAAAGACTCAAGTGATCCTCTATCTTCCAAGCTCTTCCACTGAGACCAGTCTGCCTTCATATTCCAGCAACCTTTGCTTCCTTGAATTCTAAATCTGTATTTACACGGCAAAACTTCCCAGTTCTACTCAATCCCCCATCTGTGCACTATAATTTGGAGAAAGTCTCCAGCAAGATAGGATAATTGTAGAAGTTACTTTGATTACTCCTCTCATTGATTTAAATACATAGCTGTCCTTTTCCCAATGTGTGAAAAGAGTTATTTCGTATAATTTGTCCAGTTTGCGCTGTTGTTATTGTTGTACATTGTAGGAAGAAGGCTAGGTCTGATAACTCTATAATGGTTAGAAGGAAAAGTATGTCTCATACTCAGATTTAGTTATGGGGGGATGTGTTATATCTTGCTCAGAAAAAATTATCATCATACTTATATAGAAAGAAAAAACAACCTCCCTGTAAGTTTTATTTCTAAATATTTTAGACTTAAAATAGTGACAATTATCAACTTCATTAGAGGGACAACTAATGCCACAATCTATACCTGAAGTTATCTTATGTTTGGGGCTTGCACAGTTCCTGACGTATATTTGTGATATAACTTTTAGTCCTCAAATACATCTGGAGCTATTATTATATTTTTGAAAATTATAAACTGCAATTTATGGATAGCAATATCTTTTAATTTGGGATTAGGGAAAATGTCCTTGTCCCTAATCCTTGCAAGAAGCAAGGACAAGTTAAATAAAGCTGTCATAATTAAGAGAGGAGTCATAAATGTTTCTTTTTTGAATTGTGGCAAAACATACAGGCATATGTGTGTACATACACATTCAGACACACAGTAACCTCACTTATTGACACCATACACACACATACACACACACACACACACACACACACACACACACACACACACAAAGTTAATAAATAATGAAAGTTCTTTTCAGTGCTAGGTATAGCTACCATCGTTTTCCTGTTTGCCCAGTAAAGTTAGTCGATTCTGCTTATGACTCTTTTAACACATCTCACTGTCAATTTGGAACATTTTTCCAATGACATAGATTTTCACACAAAGCCATATGCATTTCTTTCTACCAGGATGCATATTTTATAAGAATTATTTTAGTAGTAAATTTTAGTAATGAGGACTTATGTGAAATCTATAACATTTAAACTAATTTAAAAATGTAACATATGAACTGTGATATATTAATAAACAATCAGTTCTAAAATAATTCTTACTTATAAAATAATTACATTTTAAAAATTCAAACTAAAACATATTTTCAACTCTAATATATAATCCAAATCTTATTTTGTGTTCATAGCGAAAATAATTTTAGTTATTTGCAAAGCAACTCTGACTATCCTGTTTATCATTTCTGTTATAGTTATTCAAACATTAATCTTTTGAAATAAATTGTTGTTTAAAGTAAAATAATACTATATATGTATACACACACACACACATACACACACACACACACACACACACACCAAGCGTTAGGATGTAATCACTCACAGGTTAAAAGTTTCCAGTCCCCCATTCTAAACCTAGGAGTGCATAGAAATCTAGCAGGGTAGCTATCAGATTCCTGGAGAGGTACTCTAACTTTTGGACAAAGTGGCTTTTATGATGCAGGTCTAGGAGACCACCACAGCCTCCGCTGCGTTCATCAAAGTCTAGAATCAAAAATCAGCAGGAAGATCAGTAAATCCTAAATGGGTTCCATTGCTTTCTTGATGAGTGGGGTTGCACTAGCTTCTCCAATGACAGGTTTGGAAGGCAATGATTTAAATCTTGTGTTTGCTGCTATGTGATGTGTCATGTTAGTGGCATAATCTGCAGATCAGCAGTCATGGCTGGGGGAGTCTATCCCCTCTTGTAATATAATGCTGGAAAGAAAGTCTAAATATGTGACTTTTATCTTCTATGACATGGTGGGTGGGTGAGCTGAGTCTCTAATTCAAATCCCTACAAGGTTTCATTGCTTTAAATAGTTAGCTCTAGCTGGTTTCTCCGAAGCTTTGCAAAAAAACAACTTTCAGGTTATTGGTCTTTAAAAAATGAATACTTTCCCTCACAGACAGGATTTAAAATCTCCTAGAGTACCAACTATTTGCAGATTTTCACATTTGTAAATTTTTTAACTATTTGACGTTTCAGTATAGTCTATAGATAAAGCTAATAGTATTTCTATTTTAATGTTTGCTATAGTATAAACAATTTTAATGTTTCTATATTGTGTGCACAGGGTTAAATGTTATCACTAGTTTAAAATATTTAAAAGTTTATCAAGTAATTTGCACAACATTAGATATTTAGCTTTTCTGATTTTTAATATTACAGAAAATATTGTAATTAAATATAACATTTGATTTATCAAATCCAACTTTAAATAAAGCATGGTATAATCACAATGGAGGAAAAGAAGAAGTAACGAAATTAGACAAATCTAAGCTTAAATTTTGGTTCAATTCTTGACTTGCTGTACATTTGGAAATTTTCCCTACTTAAAAAATATATATATATGTATATTTATATTTATAAAAAATGTATATATATAATATATATATATATATTTTACATATATATCATATATATATATAAATATGTTATCCAAAACCAGTATTTCTTTGTTATAGTGCCTTAGTCATTACTCAGTTGTATGGTCTAGAATAATTTTTGGAATCATTTCTTCAAGAAGAGTTCCTGGTACAATATTCTTGAAGTTTTCTATGGATATATAAATATAAACTGGAAGCTATTTTCTTTTAGCATATTAAAGATATGATTTCCACACTGCCTTCCATAGCCGTTACACCAATCTGCATTCCTACCAACAGTGTATGAAGGTTCCTTTTTCTCTTCAACCTCTCCAACATGTGTTATTTGTCTTGTTGATGACAGACAGACATTCTAACCAGTGTGAGGTGATATCTCATTGTGGTGTTTATTTGCATTTCTTTGATGATTAGTGATGTTGAGCATGTTTATGTCTATAGGCCATCTGTAGGTCTTCATTGGAGAAATGTCTATTCAGGTCCTCTGCCCATTTTTTAATTGGATTGTTTGTTTTTTTGTTGTTGAGTTATATGAGTTCCTTATGTATATTGGATATTAGCCCTTCTTCAGAGGCGTTGTTTCCAAATATCTTCTCCAATTTGGTTGAGGGATGTGAATTTTCCTCAAAAAATTAAGAATAGAATTGCCATGTGACCCAGCAATCGTTCTACTGGGTATTTACCCCAAAAATCTGAAAGCATTTATCTGTAAAGATATATGTGCCCCGATGTTCATGATCGCTTTACTTATGGTGGACAAGACATGGAAACAACCAGTATCCTTTGATAGATGATTGGATAAAGAAGATGTTGTATATATACATAATGGAATACTACTCTGCCACAAGATGATATAGTGTCATTTTCGACAACATGAATGGATATTGAGATTATTTAGCTAAGCGAAATTAAGTCAGACAGAAAAAGTTGAGAACTATATGACTTCACAGATATGTGGGATATAGCACTAAAAGCAACAAAGGAACAAGAGAAACAAAGAAACAAAAACTCATAGACACAGACAACAGTTTAGTGGTTACCAGAGGGTAAGGGGGGAGGGAGGTGGTAGATGAATATAAATGAGATCAAATATATTGTGATGGAAGGAGAATTGACTCTGGGTGGTGAACACACAAAATGATATATAGATGATATATTACAGAATTGTACGCTTGAAACCTATGTAACTTTACTAACCATTGTCACCCCAATAAACCTTAATTTAAAAAAAAGATATAATTTCATTGTTTTTTAGCTTCCATTATGAGGTAGCTTGAAAAATTATTCTCAAGGCATTACTTGCCCCCATATAGAATTATACACCCACGGCTTTTGGCATGTAACTTTAAAAATCATAATAGAAAATGTTTCTGATATTGATCTATGGAATGGTACATATTACCAAATAAAACTTAGCTTTAGCAATAATGAGTGATTATTAACTGATTTATTTATTTTAAGACATAAACCTCTTGAATACTGGTGTGGTAATCACTACTGTGCTATTAATATTGAGGCCTCTTTTGATGCTCTTATTATCAGAACTACTTACTATATTGCTGTTATATCTGTACTACTTTAGATTTACATGATGGCATTAACAGGTTTGGAAAATTATTAACAATATTATCCTTTTCACATTAATTTCCTAGGCCTCTATCTATTTTTATAATTTGAAGGAAAAAAAAACCTCATGTGAATAAAGTTATACCATATGACTCTTTGGGATTGACTTTTTTCATTCAGCATAATACTAATTCTCTGGAGAGTCATGCACGTTCGTATGCATATTGATAGATCCTTCTTTATTGCTGAGTAGTATTCCATTATATAGCTGCACCACAGTTTGTTGAAAGACATCAGAACCAATTCCAGTTTTTGCCTTTAACAAATAAAACTGCTATGGATATTCATATACAGATATTTTGTGCACATGAGTGTTTATGTTTCTGGTATAAAACCAAGAGTGCTATTGCTGTGACATATGGTAGTTATATGTGTAACTTTTTAAGAAACTGCTAAACTGTTTTCAACAATGTATTTTAAATTAAATTATTTTTGAAAAATCGGGTGTGGTAACTGCTATTTTTTTATATGACAATAATTGAGTTTGTAGGTAAATGTAATGAAAATCCTTTAAGATCTTTGGACTGACTAAATAGCCTTTTCAGTGCATTTTTTATTGCATTTTTTTTACATTTATTGTATTCCTTAGCAAAATATTTTTCTAAGAAATCTTAAGTAATTATGCCATACGATAAAATTTTTGTGTGCTAAACAAAATGGCTTTTTGAAGTTCAATAACCATTATCATTATTTCTTTATTTTTAATAACTTAAATTAAGGAGAAGAAAAAAATCAGGTTGCAATAATCAGGTTGACCTTGAGCAGGGAATAGAGGTAATATAATTTAGAAAGACACAAAAAATACTTGTACGCAAATAATATATTAAAACGTTAATTATAATTAGGATTGGTTTAAGAAAACAAATAATGGTACACTCAATTTTTATAAAAGCCATACAGGTTCTACAGCTAATGGCACATCAAGAAGAGTCTAAAAATGTAAGTGTACATATGAAAGCATTATACTTATTAAATAAAAAGCAATCAAGGAATTAGGCTCAATCTAGGATAATTATCAATTTGATTTTCTTTGTAGATTACAAAATAATGTTTCTAATTTTTACTGTATGTTATTGCAGTATAATAAATCAATGCAGCTAAGTTTATTTGAATTTAAAATGAGGAACTATGACCAAATAAATGATAGGTAAATTATATAGTGATAGATAGTGCTATTATTCCAGTGAAAAGTTTAAAATATATATTTGCAAGTAATATTAACATCTTTATCTGGAAATGCTTTATGTAATACTTAGTTTAGAATATAATTTCAAGGAACCCAAAGATAATAGTAAATACTAATATTTACCTTGAATTGGCCTGAATTCTATTAGCATTCATAAATACCAGGGGTGCCAAAAAAATGTATACCCATTTTAAGTGATGTTATCTTAGTTGTTATCTTAAAATGTGTATATATATATATTTTTGGCACCTTCTGTGTATGTATACACACATATTTATACACATACAAACATAAACACATACACACATTTAATGCACATTTTAGCTACTTTGGGCTGTGAGTAATACATCGTCTCTTCTCTCATAGAGAGGCCTGGAGTTTCTGTCAAATAACAGGCATTTATTATACAGAACAAAAAAAGCAGACAGAATTGTGCATTATGTCCCTACACTCCAATTTCCACAGAGCAACAGGGTGAATTCAGTTGTCTATCTGCATATGTAGTGGGTTTCTATACAAAAGAAGAACCACAAAATTTTGAGATTCCGACTTACATAGAGGCTGCTGGCACATCTGTACCTCTCCCCTCTGGAAATACTGGGAGTACCAAAAAATGTATACAAGTAGACACATTTTCAACGTTACTCAGGCAGTAGTTCGCTGTAATCAGAAGTGTCTGGATGCTGATGGTAAACACTTTGAGCACTAATTGCAGAAGTCAAAAGTGACTTGTATTCATCTTTTGTTATTGGCATATATTGAGTATTATAATATTAATAGAGTTTTCCTTTCTTAAAATGTGTATACATTTTTTTTTTTTTTTGGCACCCTCTGTATATAGAGAAAAAATCCAATCTTTATTTCTATAATATAAACAAGTTCTCTTTGAGAAGTTTAGGGAGAGGTCCGTAGTTTTTTGCAGCCTGAAGTGTAAGCAAATGGTTCCATGGAAAATGTGTTTTATGTTCATTCTAGCTTGTCAATTTCCTTTGCCTAGCATGCGCAGAACATTCAGAAACAACAAGAAATGTAAGGAGAATTTTCTCCGAAAATATTCACTTCTTGGTATTACATGGTTCTGGCTCCTGGCAAAATTTCTTAAGTATATACCACTCCGTCTACCACTTTGATTAATATAATCCACAGAGTCTGGTCTCCCATCTGTTCAGCTTGTCTTATACAACACTTATTTAAGTGTGGTCCTCAATTTTCTTTTAAAAAATGTTTCTGACAGTATTCTAGCCTTGTTGCCTAAAGTTTTGTCTGAAATTGTGAAAAGTATGAAATTTGAAGTTAGCCTGCCAGTTTTCTAACATACACTGAGAGAAACACAATACCTCTGAAACAGAGAATAAACCATTTATTACTCAAAGAAACAACACAAATGATCCCCATGGATATTGAAAGTGCTTTACAGAAAGTCAGAGGGATAGATAGATAGATTAGATAGATAGATAGATAGATAGATAGATAGATAGATAGATAGATAGATAGATATCAGGGGTGAAGCAAACAAATAACATTATTAGTTATCAGGGTTATGCAAATAAAACCAAAATGAGATACCTTGAAATACCCACTAAACTGGTTAAGCTTAAAAAGAATGGAAGTACTAGTATTGATGAGACTGTGGAGCAAATTTTATATGTTTCAAATGGGAATGCAAAACGGTGAGACCACTCTGGATAATATTTGGGGTCTACTATAAAGTTAAAGATAGTTTACCCTAGAAATATAAAAACATGTATAAGACTTCTATATGAGTGTCCATAGCAGTTTTACTTATAATGGACAACATTGGGAAATGATTATATATTGGGGTATATCTATACAATAAAATGCTGCTCAGATAACTACAGATTAGATAGGATGTCAGATTGAAGTAAAGATACCTTGAAAGCATAAACTGGAATAGAAATCTATACCTATAGAACATTTATTATGATAAGAGCGTACCATGGATCATAAAACAAATCTCAACAAATGTAAAAGAATGTGAATCATTTATGATGAGTTGTCTGTTTACATCTGAAATTTGAGCTCTGGAAAGCTATTCTGAAAGAGGTAACTAAAAGTTAATTTTTTAATGTAATATTTAATTAGGTGAAAAATAAGGATAAACATTCCAGGCAGAGAATAGAGGAAATTAAGAGAATGATTAGTTCCTTTTATTATTATTATTATTATTATTATTATTAGTTATTAATAGACCATATTTTTGAAGGAAGGGAAGGGACAGTAACAGGAAAGACTGGAAATATAGGTAGGGCTATGTTCCTTCCTGGAAATGGAAGCTGTGTGAGATTATGCCTGCGACCTCAACATTCTCCATGAATTTGAAGGTACCTCTAAAACAAGATGGATCACTATAGGATAGGTTTCTTGAATCATTTGGGTAAATTTGAAGCAGTCCTTAAAGAGAATCACAGGAAAAATATACTGGGCAGTGGTGATGGATCAACAGAAGTAGAACACTGGACTTTGATACTATGAAAAATGTTAAATATATAGAAAAGTTGTAAGACTGCTAATATGAAAACTAACACACCCACAATATAAATTCACTTGCTGATTTTTTGTCATATTTGCTTAGTATATTCACATATTTATGAACATACAGATAGACATTCATGAGTGCATATGTATGTAAATGTATATACATATGTATATGGGAGTATACAGATATTTCTGAACCATTTGTGAAAAAGTTGCAAAAATCAACTCTAAGCATATCACCATGCCACATCTAAAAAAATAAAGATATTTTTGACAGAACTCACTACAATTATCACACATAAGAAAATGAAGAAAACATTGTTAATACTATGCTTTATAAAATGTTAGCACACCAGTTTTCACCCAAAATGTTTTTTATAGCTTTTTGAAATGTTTTAATCAAAGTCTAGACAAGATTATTTATGTTATCTCTCTAGTTTCTGGTAAACTGAATACTTCTCATACTGTTTTTTCATATCAACTTTTTGGAGTAACCAGGCACGGTGACATACAGGTCATATATGATATATAGATTATGTTTGCAAAGAATTGCTTTAGTCTTTAATTTGTTCTAGACTTGTATTTTCTGATTTAAAAAGTCATGAATTTATTAGATACCTTTTACTAGACACCTTAACTTAAATATTAATGAAGTCATTTGCAAATGAATTTTTTAGGACTTTATTTTCTTTAAAAAGTAACATGACAATTAATGAGTATGAAAATATAGGCTAAAATATGTAGGATCTCATAGAGAGATCATTAGATTGGTTAGCTAACAACAGCTAAATGATAATATAGACATAATATATTTGTGTCCTTGCAAAAATACAAGTTGCAACCCATTATTTAAGATTTGTTCCCAAATTTTGAGAATCATGAATGATAAACTGGGGATTTTCAAGGCTATGCTTTATAAGCACATTTATACAAAGATCTTAACACTCATTCATTCATTTAATCACAAATAATTGCTTAGTCCTACTATGTGCCTGGCTCAAGAGAGCAAGACAGACATTTACAAGATTTTCTTAATTACCAAAACAATTATCTGGAGTAAGATATTCAATCTTTTGGATCGCTCAAGAGAATTCAAATATAATAAGGAAAAAGAAAGAGATGGAGATGTAAGAAATCTTTACTGGCTATCAGTTTGTAAACAGTAATCGATTTTATCACAGAGCACTAATTAGTTGCATAGTAAAATGCATGGCTGCTAACATATGACATTCAGATTTTACAATTTGGTGAAAGGATGCAATTGTTAAGCAAATACATTCTACCCAGAAAAGGTCAAACAGGGTGGCTTGTATGATTAGTGCAGCACAGACGACCTAGGAGCACTGAGACAAATAAATGAAACAGGAAAGCAGCGTCGAGGAATCTGTAACTGTCAATCTCAATCCCTGAAAGGGTGGGCTCCACAAATTACAAACCAAATAAAATATAGCAGCTCTCAAAATGTTTTATGCAATTAAATTAAATCTACATTCAGAAAAAGAAGCAAATATAGCTATTGTTGCTTTAGTAGAATGGATTTTGTTCTTTATTACTCCAGAGTATCAACTGTGTAATACATGCGTATAAAATAGTAGATGATTTAAAAACAGAGAATAAAAAAGTGAAAAAGCTACAATACATTAGGAAATACTGGGGCTGATCTATTGAATCAATTGGAACATGTAACAAATAATAAAGATACATAGTATAGCTCTTAATTTTAATCATTAATTTAAAGATTTTGCAAACCTCTTCCATTAAATTGTTTCAAGTATACTTGAATGTTCAGACTGGCAAGTTAAAGAGTAAAGGATAGTAATTTAAAGATGTTTACTCAATCCAAACACAAAATTGATTTTTATTTTGGATGAAAAATGTGTTATTGATTGCTAAAGTATTGGTTTTGAACAATAAAGCCGAGGAAAATTATTTTCAATAATTGGCAATATTGAAATATACTTAATAATACAAAGCTATTATTAGTTCAGGATGTTCAGTTTTTTTTTCTAAGTTTAAAAACATGTCACCCAATATTTCAATAATACTTAGTTGATGCTGAATCCAGGTAAAATATGTCAAAAATTTTCTTTATAATTTCCAGTAATCGGTCTTGAAACATTCTCTGTCCAACTGAATCAACAGGACAGTTAAGAAACATTTTTAAAATATATTCTTTTTAAACAGTTCCCTATGCTAATGAGTATGTATTTTAGTGCCCTCCTGTATCTATCATCATACATTTATCATTGTTTCATTTATATATATATACACATATGTATATTATATTACATACATATATTACATATACGCTACATTACATATATATTACATCACATATAAATATATATGTGATGTTACATATATGTAATTAGCATGGAATTTCATTATTTTACATATATATTACATTACATATAAATATGTATATGTAATGTAATATATATATGTAATAAGCATGGAATTCCATTATTTTTCATTATGCATAATTTTCTAATCTATGATGTGTTTAAAATAACAGAAACAGGAGTGTTTTTGCTGATACCTAGACCACTCCTATGATTAATGTCAGCCCATGTGTCTTTAAATACAACCTCCTTTAATGTCATGCATTCAACAGACTAGATTTGCTTTATTTTGTTATCATTGCAGGAAGCCACTATTCCATCATGCAGAAATAAAGTGGATATATTGTTTTGAAAGATTATAATTGAAACAAAACTTTCTTTTTGAGATGGATTAAACTTAATTAAATCTTAAAAATAGAAAAGTGTTAACATATTACCTTAGTGTAGACAGATGAGATTGATAGCTTTACTAATAGGTAGTGTCTGTGCCCAGAGTATAACCAGATATTGAATAAAAAGCTTTGTCAAAACATTGTCAAAATGAGAAAAATGACATTATGATGAAAACATAATTTTTCATGTTATAGCTTTACTCTCCTGGAACACTATTTCTACATTCGTCATCTGGCAAATCTTTACTCATCTTTAAGACTCAATGCATATATTAGTAACATTATAAAACTTTCCTGATTACACCAAGTTGCTCTGTCCTTTTCACCTTTGTTGTCCAATTCAAGATCTGACCCATTCATTTTTGTATCTCAAGGTAAACATGTATTAAATGAAAGTAATTATGAGTTAATAAAATAAGTGAATGGGATGACATTTGTTTTGGTTTAAAATATTTTGTTAGTGTATGTGAAATCTTTAATAAGGAGAATAAAATTTATTTTTATTTTATTTTAAATTTATTGAGCTTACATTGGTTAATAAAATTACATAGGTTTCAAGTGTACAGTTCTATAATACATCATGTATATATTGTATTGTGAGTTCACCACCCAAAGTTAGAGTAAAAGTGGTCAAATAGATGATGATGGAAAGAGTAGAATAAAATTTAAAAAGCAAAATTTTAAAAATAGCAACAGGTAAAATGAATACAAGAAAAAGAATAATACCTAATAAAAGCAACACAAATGACTGATATAATAATGAATGATCTAAATTGGAAAAATTCTAAATCTAACATATAGAACATAGTAATGTAGTAATCAGTCTGTCAAAGTCCTTGCCCTCAGCCCCAGACTAAGTACCTAGTTTCAGGTCCTACAGCAATCTTTTTGTATTTTCATCCTAACACGTATGACAAAGTATTATGATTTTTTTTTCTACTTGTTTCCTGCATTCCAAGGACTCTCTGTAAAAGAGGGCACATTTCTAACTTACGGTTATATAATTTTATTTCCAGCATAAATCTCTGCATAGTTCACATCCACAAATAATGCTGAATGAATTAAATAATAAATTAATGCATGATTATGCATTATTGCTCAGTAGTAATGTCCTTGTAGAGCTATTTTGCCATAGGGTTTTATGAGACTGGCCGTTTTGAAAAGATGAGAACTTAATAAATTGCCCTTTCAACTGACTTCTACAAACATGATGTTTTAAATGATCTTTCAAATACTATATCAAAATTGCCTGGACTTTGTAATTTTCATGCTATTTAACAGACTACATGAATTTGGGTATATCATCAAATCACTTGAGTTTTATAGAACATGCATATGTTTTTGTGGAGGGAGAGAATAAGAACAGCATTTTTTGCCTACTTAGAAATTGATTATTCTTTATATAGAGATTTTTCTAGTAGCTTTAATATGAATATTATGCATTTTTATCATTTGAACATAGTTCCTTCTTTGCTTTAGCAACCAGTAGCTAATGTAAAAACACAGGCTCAACTCTAAATATTATAAAAGAATTTGGGCTGTGAATTGTTTTACTGATATTGTTTGCTTGTTTTCTTGACTGTCCAATCTTTTAATCCAAAACTATGTTTCTGGCTTGTATTTAATTTTTGGAGATCAAGCTGGTTATGTGAAGGTGGGAGTGGTCTTGCTTGCCAGGAGGTTCTGTCTGAAACAGATATATACAAGGTGTGCAGTACAGTATCCTCTGTCATACAGTCATCCTCGATATAGGCATGCACAGAAATACTTCCTTTGGTTCTTCTATTTTTATGTTCTACACTTCTTCTTTGTCACAGACTTGAGGTATTTCTTGCTCGATGTTTAATAAGTCAGGACACCATTTGCCGTGCCAGTTCATCACTTAGCTGCATAGGAGAACTCTGGGTGAGTTTGCCAAAGGTATATATATCCACTTAGCCATCCCGTACAGACATCTTTGTTCATGTATCTGAATTAAATGTTATTTTGGCTGTTTTAAAATTTTGCCAGAATGAAGTATCACTTGTTTTCTCATCCTCCTGTGATTATTTTCATCTGGCAAAAGCAACCTCAGATTTCTGTAACATTGGAAGAGTAGTCAGAAAAAGTTTTCAATGGACAACAGTACATATATATATATATATATATATATATATATATATATATATGTATGTATGTTATATATATATGTATGTTATATATATGTATGTTATATATATATATGTATGTTATATATATATATATATAACAGTATATATCTATATCTATATATATACTGCTTTATATCTATATATATACTGTTTTATATATATATATATAAAAATATATAATGACCACTAGGATATTTTTTAAATGATGATGACCTGGGGCCTATTTGTTGATGCTTTATTGATCCTCTTATCACACATACTTTTAATTTCCCCTCTCACCCAAGACACAGTTAGTTGTAACCATTAGATGACCACTAGGACACATTTTTTCTGCCCTATTGCCCAAGTAGAAAAGCATCTTATAAATACAAAATGGTCTTGGACCAGAACCATCAGACACAGCTGTGTGATATTCTTAAGCAAAATACATAAACGTAGAAATGAACAGTGTTCACTGAATCCTTCTGTGGCTTGAGTATTGTGTTTGTTTCATTAGCTGTGCATCTTGGATAAGTTCAGACAGTAACACCTGAAACTGGTTATTAGGTGCAGCCTATGTGCTATGTGTGTTAATTTCTTCATATTTGTTGCTGCCAAGACTTCAGCAGCACAAATTCTAAACTCCCTACATCACTGTTAAGGCCTAACGTCCAATCAGTAGGTGGCATCTTCATCTCTTCCCCACTTGTTAGCAACTAAGGAGTAACTGCAGGACCTGGTTTCTACCCAATGAAGGAACAGTTTACAAACATCTTGAGAAGCAGTGAGAACTTCCACAGGAACTACCTGTTGAGATTTAGGAAAGTTTTCTGGTATCTCCTGATTAGGAGACTGAGGTAAGTGAATTTCTTCATAAGAGATATCCAATTTCTGAAACTTCATCAATGATATTAGGATAAAAATATCTGAGCTCAGAGCAACTGCACAGCTTTGGAAAAGAATATGAATATTACCGGAATGGTAGTATTATCACAGACCAAGAGCTGAACTATTTTTGAAAGTTAAAGCCCAGCGTTGCTTGTTTAATTATATACTCCATTTGCTAAATTCCTGTATGTTGCACGTGGTTGGAATCATGACTTTTGTGTATCCAAACCACATGATCTTAGATTGGGTAATAATTATTCTTAAATGGAATGCACTGCAGCAGGGTGGTTTAGCAGGAAAGTAACCATGCACAAATACTAGAACCAGAATTTAAATTTGGAGCTCTCTGGCTCTAAATCTCATGACCTTTCTATGAAACCCTATTGCTTCATTTTCCTGAAATGTCTTCCTAAATTCCTATGCCTGAAACCTAGAACTTCAGCAAATAGAAAGCTGTGGCTATTATACAACTTCTTGAGATTCTAAGACTAGTATGAAGTGAGGGGTGAATTCGAATGTTTATTTTTTGAATAAGGTGTTGTTCCCTCCTTTGTGGAAAACAAAAGTAGAGTAGTAGTATACAAAGGAGAAGACTAAAAAATGCCTGTTATAATGTGAAAACAAACACAAATTATTTAGGGAGTAAATGTGAGTTATTCTTATTCCTAAATGTGATGCAAACAGAGGTCATACAACATTCAACAATATGTCACTGATTTTACCTATGACATCCAACACAGCAAACTGAAAACTTGGAGCTGATGGGATGGTAAGAGCTGGGGGCTAGGGACACAGTGGGCTCTATTCATTTAAGAGTCTATTTAGAAATAATGCCTAATATAAGCCACTGAATATTACTCAGCATAGCTAGATTATGGGGTGATGCAGCTATATCCCCACATTCTTATCACTACCACATCCAAATGTACAACAAGAAAACTTCACAACAGGCATCTGAAACTGAAGGATGGGACAAAGTGAGTAGTCAGTAATCTTAATTCCATTATTTCTATTTTACCCAATATATGGTCATTTTATCCTTTAATTTTACAGGCTACAAATTAAGAGGAGACACATCTGTGTCTTATCCTGAGATACTGAGCTTTGATTCTATGTTCAATTTTGATGGGACTTTGTATTGTGACCCTTGAGAAAGGATCACACGTATTTTGTGTGTGGAAGGGAAAGAAGTGGTAGATTTTATAATTGTGAAAAATTTTACTATACTACCCTCTATTCTTGCCTCATTGAAATCATGAAGTGTGATAAAACAATATGGCGAATGTTTAAATTAAAAAAAAAAAAAAAAAAATATATATATATATATATATATATATATATATATATATATATATATTACAGTAAAAGACATATTACCATAATCCCCCTCAAAATACTTCCCCTCCCTTCAAACATACCTATCTCTTCATTCTTGCCACTTTCTGAAGCAGTACTGGAAGTCCTCATTTGTGAGTGTCTTTAGTTGCACTGTTGTGGCTGCCTCCATGTCTTGAATCAGTTCAAAAATTTTACCTTTCATGGGCATTTTGACTTTGGGGAAGAGCCAGAAGTTGCAGAGTGCCAGATTTGGTGAATGAGATGGATAAAGATACATTGTAATGTTTTTATTTGACAGAAATTGCCATACACCAGCAGCGATGTATGACACAGGATGTTGTCATGATGGAGGATGATTCATGGCACACTTTAAAACACATCTCTCAACTGTAGTTCACACCTGACTGACTGCACCGAACAAGTTGAAACTTGTCACACACTGTTACTAAGGTTTGACATGCCCCTTCCCGTACTGAAGATCACTGCCTTTCTGTTGGATGGCAGTTGGCAGAAGTGTTCACCGTAGTTTTCAATCACATTGTGTGTGTGTGTGTGTGTGTGAGTGTATTTAGCTCATGCTTAATGTAATATAATAAAGTGCATACTACCAATATAATGCTGTTACTTTTCTAAAGTGCTCTAAAAATAACCTCATCAGTTACATTGCTATATAGGTGGACTTCATATAGAATATGATTCTTCCATGATAATAATGATGTAATGACAATAAAGAAAAATGAATATAAAGTTTGCTAAGATCTTATATTGCAGTCAATTTTCTTTGTGCCTCAAATGGATTTTCTCATCTAATATCCTTTACAGGCAAATAATGAAAAACTGGAATTATCATCATTCATAAAAGGAAAACTGATGCGGGGGTCACATAGATTCTAAAAGATAGTATAGAGATTTGACAAAAGTAGTTTTGACTTCAGGTTAATATTTCCTGATTTTGCTATGACATGTATTATGTGTTATATATTGTGTAGTCTACATTGTATATTACATATAATATATAGATGCACATAATTAATTGAATTTTAGCTTTTTAAAATAAAAAATACTTTCTTAGCATGTGTTCCCTAGGAAATAAATCCTGAACCAAATTTTTATATGTTAACACTTTTTGGGGGTGGTGAAAACACAGAGAATAAGAGTGAGAAATGTAAATAAGAGAAGAAACAGGTAGAGCAAATAAAATAAGGAATGTTACTGAACTGGACATAGCTTTGCAAGGACTCAAATCTCAGTCTGGTCACTTGAGATGTCTCCAGAGAAAATGCACATTTTTTGCCACGATAATCCATCATGAGAGAAGGGATTATCAAATAACCTGCTAGCTTTTTCCAGTCTCCCGTTACTCAAAGTCCACTCCATGGGCTTTAATCTGGTCTTAGCTAGACCATAGAGGCAGGCCCTCACAAAGCAAGAGCCTCCATGAGTTCAATTTGGTCAGAGTGTGAGCCGAGTACAAGGTGTGCAAATTATGTTCACAAACTCATTCTAGAAAAAGTGCTACATATCTCATTGCTGAATATCACTATGGTCACCTTCAAAATACTCCCCTTGGGAAGCTGTGCACTGACACCAGTGCCTAGTATACCCTTCAAAGCAATTTTGGAACTCTTTTTCTGGAATGGTGGTCATAGCTGCAATCATATTACACTTGATGTCCTGAATGTCATCAAAATGTTTCCCTTTTAACATTTCCTTTATTGTCAGGTGAAGAAAAATGTCATTGGGGGCCAGATCAGGTGAGTAGGGAGGCTGTTCCAATGCAGTTATTTGTTTACTGGCTAAAAACTCCCTCACAGACAGTGCCCTGTTAGCTGGTATATTGCCGTGATGTGAGAGACATGAATTGTTGGCAAAAAGTTCAGGTCGTTTTCATCTAACTTTTTCATGCAGCCTTTTCAGCACTTCCAAATAGTAAACTTGGTTAACTGGTTGTCCAAGTGGTACAAATTCATAATGAATAATGCCTCTGATATCAAAAAAGTTTAGCAAAATCATTTTGACTCTTGATTTGGACTGACAAAACTTTTTTGGTAATGGAGAATTGGCTGACTTCCATTGTGCACCTTGATGCTTTGTTTCAGGGTCGTATTGGTACACCAATATTTCATCACTAATGATAACACAGCCCAGGACATGGTCTTGCCTCTCCAAAAGGTCTTGGCAAACTTCTACTCTCCTCTGCTTTTGTTCATCGGTGATCTCCTTTGTGAACATTTTTGTACACAACTTTCTCATGCCAAGATTTTCAGTTAAGTTTTTCCTATCTGTTTTTCTGTTGATGTTGATATGATCTGCTATGCTTCTCACAGTCAACCAACAATTTTGTCACACAATGTGATGAATCTTTGCAATGTTTTCATCAGGTCTGCTCGTTACTGGCCTTCCTGAACTTTCTTCATTAGTGACGCATTCTCTCCCCTCTGAAAAATGTGTAATCCATTTGTACACTGCTGTTTTCTTCATGGCATTATCCCCATAAACTTGGACTAATATATCCCTGATTTCACTTCTACTCTTGCCAAGTTTAAGAAGAAATTGAATGTTTGTTCATTGCTCTAATTAAAGCTCATTCTCGCAATGGCACACAAAAACATGCAACAACAATAATGAAAGCCGCTCAGCAAGACACCACCACATATTGACACGAACACAACTGTGAGACACTGATAAACCAAGGTTATGAAATCTTACTGAACTGTTGGTACAGTGCTGCCATGTAAGTGCACAGTGGCAAGTTTGTGAACATAATTGTGAGGACCTTGTAGTCTCTCCTAAGTCTATGCAAGAGGAAATGGTGACAGCTGGCACTTTACACTCATGGGATAGTGTGAAATATTGTGAGGACTGTCCAGGCTCATAATTAGGGGAAGTGTGGCAAGCCAGTATCACTTTTTATGACCTTGCACAGAAAAACACCCAATATTATTTCCACCACATTCTATCTGTCAAAGAAATTACAAAGGTCCAACTAAGTTCAAAAGGAGTGGACATATATTTCATCTCCTCACAGGAAAGGGGCAGGGCCTGAAAAACCATGTGCTATTGAAAATATTCCTGTAGTTATTTTTGAAATTTGAACTTACCACGATTTTCTCTCATGGAAAAATTAGGTTTTGCTTACATGCAAAATACACTCTCTACAAACTCACTGAAGTATTATCCTGTGACATCATTAAGCTTAGCTTAGAAGTTTGAGGATCTTTTTATTTATTTAAGTTCAATCCAGGTGTGGATGAGTCTTCTCACCATAATACTGTGGTTTTTCTCTTTTGGAAAATCTGTGATCTAAAGACTCATGTATTTTTATAACACGCACACACACATACACACATACACACACAGAGAGACACACACTCAACATATACTGGCAGAATAGATATATGGAAATTGTTCTAAATACTCACCCCCATAAAAGGTTAGAACATAACAATCAGTGACCTATACAATTTGGAAATCCAGACTGGGAATTATAATGATGAAAGATTTTCCATAGTTCTTGGCTCAGTCCTCGGGGTCTTTCATTCATTCTCTGAATTACCCTTCCTTTTATATAAAACAGATTCCTTGTTTTTAGTTTGGTAGTCTCTTCAGTATTCTTCTCCACAGAAGTATTAAGTTCCAAAAGCCTCTTACCAGTGTATGCTGCCTTTGCTCCTTTAAATCCAAGTCGATCCAATTCTTTTGAAAACTGTTGGGATTGCTCATGAATTAATGAATGATCTACGTTAAGGGTTAGCAAACCTTTTTTTGTAAAAGGACAAAAACTAAATATTTTTGTTTTTGCAGTCATACAGTTTTCTGTCACAAGTACTCAACTCTGTTATAGCCCCAAAACAGCCACAGGCAATATGTAAATGAATGAGTGTAACACAGTGACTACAAATCTTTATTTACAAAAATACTCAATGTGCTTGATGTGGATTCTAAGACTAATTTTCTGACTGAGCGTCCTCCCTCCAATTCTATAGACTAGGTAAAAAACTCTTTCACGGATTTCTTTGAAATGAGCCACCTCTTGCTAAGGTCCCTGTAAAGCTGCTGTGTAGGACAAACTACTTATAATTCAAATGAGGTCTGTTATTCAAAAGAGAGGATCTACAAGGCACAGGTTTAGGATTCTTAAAGAGCTTTTTGTCATTTGAAATAGTCTGTGAAGCGCTGCCTGAAATCTTTCTGAGTTCTTGGCTAAAGGGTTTACAATGATAACCTCGGCTTCATATTTATACTACCCCCAAACAAGGGAAGGGGCAATAAGTACCCTGAATTTAATTTGTCTATAAGTCCATGACTTAATTTTAGCATCATTTGTCTTTTAGAGAAGCTGGAAATGAATAAGAGTTCACTTTCCTATCCTAGCAATTTTGGGGTTCTTTATATTTACTAGTTCTATCAATAACTTGTCTTTATTTCTTGGGGTTGTTGACCTTGAAACAGTCAACATATTGCCAGGAAGTTTAGGTGACATTGGAAAACCACATAAAGATATTCTGGCCGATGGCCTCAGCTAATGGCCCAAATGATACTCAGCAACAATTCTACAACCAAGCTTTCAGCTGATTCCAGTCCTTGGGCTTTGAGGCAATCCTGATTTTGCAGAATGGAGAAATCATGAGCCATCCCTGCTGAATTTTCCCAACTTGCATATTCATGAGTAGAACAAATGTTATTCCTTTAAGCTATTAAATTTTGGAGTGATTGTTTATGCAGCAATAGGTAAGTGGAATGATATCTAACTTATGAGATCTTTAAATATCTCCTCTCAATTCCCCCCAAACAAATTGATATTGATAAACATAAGAAAATTTGAAATTTCATTAAATGTAAGTTCTTCAGGCAATTAATTGTGGCAACATAAAAGGCTACATCTTCTAAGAAATGTTCCCTTATGTGGAAATTAGAATAATCTTTTATTAGTTTACTGGGAATAATCCACGATTCCTTTACTCAGCAATGTGGTATCAACTGACTGGGAGAGTTTAATAGTTTCTTGATTGTAATTCATTGAGCACAATGGAGGGACTTCAGTATTTTAAAGGTAACATGCTTTATAGATGATATGTTCGTAAATTTTGAGTTTTCTCAAAAGGGTAATTTAGCTACCTAATCATTTTTTTTATTGTTTAAACTTGTAAATCTCTAAGTTATGGCACTGCAGTTATTTCTACTTGAAATTGCCCTATTAGTTGAAATAACCCTATGTCCTCTCAAAGAAATTTAGTCCTTCATAGAAAGAGCATGTTAAAGTAAAATAATCCCCTACTCTTTACTAAATAATATAAAGAAAACCATCTCTACGAAACTTTTGCAACACTGAATTAATCCTGGTTTAGAGTTAGAGAATATTCCATTTTATTTACGTGGTATTATACAGAATAAAATCTTATTCTCTTACTCAATTTGATCCAGAAGCAAAAAAGAACAGGACTATGATCACAAAAAATCATTACTGAAGACACTTTGAAAGCTCTCAGTATTTGCTGGACACTGCTGTAAGTGCTTTACATGTATTTAGAACATTCAATTCTCACCATTTACCTTTAAGATATGTTCATTCATGACCCCATTTAACAGATAAGGAGACAGATGCATAGATATATCTAGCAACAAAAACAAGTTCACAAAACTAGGAAGAAGCAGAACTCAATTTCATACCCAGTTAGCATGATTTGGGGCCCCTGATCTTAAGCATATTATTCTGCTTTAGTAATAATTGTCATACCTACACCTAATTTAACTAACTTTGAATGAAATATTAGCATGACAAATACATCACTCAATAAAGTACCACCTTATTAATGAAGTATGCAAACAAGTACAAGGAGGTATTTTATGACATTTAACTTACCAATTAGCAAACATTCAATGCCCCTTGCTGGCTAGTCACATAAAAAAACAAAACAAAACAAAACAAAACAAAACAAACCTCACACTCACAGACAATAGTTTAGTGGTTACCAGAGGGTGAGAGGGATGGGGGTAGTAGATAAGTGTAAACAAGGTCAAATATATGCTGATGGAAGGAGAAATGACTGGGTGGTGAACACAGAATGTGAAAAATAAATGATGTATTACAGAATTGTACACTTGACACCTATGTAATTTTACGACCCATTGTCATCTCAATAAATTTTAATTAAAAAAATTACATAAAAAAGACAGAGTTATAAATATGAGTTTTGGTAACAAATTAAGGTTTCCAACCTGATAATATAATGTGAAGGGCATTTTTTGACTCATCAAGCATGAGGTTTGAAGAATTATTTCATAAAGTATTTGGTGGATATATACATGGAAACAGCTCTGACACTTTGCATTGATATCTTACTCTTTGTTTCATCTGCTGATCTACAAAGGTGGATACTTCAGTTTACTGTATACATTTAAAGGATTTCATTTTAACACTATTTCAATAATGCAGTTTATCTTTGTAGATTTGATTCATAGATTTGAAAGTGGTCAAAGATGAAACACATTCATGTGAGTCATGTGACTAATATTCATTCAGTTTTCAAGTATGATGTAGGTTTTAAGGGATGGGCTTTGATGTCAGGCATATGTGAGTTAATATATTGCTTCAACACATATTTCTCAGGCATTATCAGGAAGTTATTTAATTTTTCTAAGTCTTAAAATGTAAAGCTACCAAATGGAGGTAATAATACATGACTCATAGAATCAAATGGGATCATTTAAGTGACCCTAAAATGAGGACCCACATAAGTGAGATCACTTGCAGGGACCAATTGAGATAAACAAAATTCTTAGCCCATAACCCAGGACAGGTACACCTTAATTAATTTTGTAAATAAACATAATATGAAAGACTTCTATATTATGGACTGAATTGTTCCCCTGAAATCAGTGTGATTGTATTTGGAGATATGTCTTTCAAGAAAAAATAAAAGTTCAGTGAGGTCACAAGAGTATAGTCCTAATCCAGTATAATCTGTGGCCTTATAACAAGAAGAAACTCTGCCCCCTCCCCTTCTCTGCACACTGAGGAAAGGCCATGTAAGGACACAGCAAGAGGTGGCTGGCTGCGAGCCAGGAAGAGAATCCTTATCAGACACTGACCCTGATGGCACCATGATCTTAAATGTTCAGTCTCCAAAACTGTGAGAAGACACATTTCAATGGTTTTAGTAACTCAGTCTATTTTGTCTAGTTTTTGTTATGGCAACCTTAGCAGACTAACACAGATTTTAGTATATGTGCTGGCGAAGCGAGCACAAATACAGATTTTAGTACCAAGAGCTGGGTGCTACTATAGCAAATGCTTAAAAATGTGGACTTGGCTTTAAGATGGGGTAGAAGCTGGTAGAGTTTTGAGGGTCATATGAAAAATATGGATATTAAGGGCAATTCTGGTGAGAATCCACACAAAGAAAAGAGGAGAGCTGGAGAGAAATCCCCCACCTTCTTAGAGAATACGTTACTAATCATGAGCAGAATGTTGGTAAAAATGTGGACAGTAAAGGTCATTTTGGTGATGTCTCAGATGGAAATGAGAAACATGTTACTGGAAACTGGAGGAAAGGTGATACTTATTATAAAGTGGTGAAGAACTTGACTGCTGAATTGTATCCATGGTCCACTGTTTTGTGGAATGTAGAATTTGTGAATAATAAACTTGCATATTAAGATAAGATTTCTGACCCAAACATTGAAGGATCAGCTTTGCTGTTCCTGACTGCTCATAGTAAAATGTGAGAAGAGATGAATTAAAACAAAACAAAACAAACAAACAAACAAACCAAAAACCCACAAAGAATTATTAAGTAAAATGGAACCAGAAATTGAAGACGTAGAAAATTCTCAGCTGACGAATATTGTAAAAAATGAGAACATATGTTCTGAAGAGAACACCAACGTTGTTGCTGGATGACTATCAAAGGATAAAAACCTTATGGGATTATATGAACAAACACTGCCAGCTTTAACTGAAGGTGGGACGTTATGAATTTGACTTCAAAGGCAAGAGAAGTAAAAGCTAAAATAAATGAATGGGACTATATCAAACTAAAAGGCTTGTTCTCAGCAAAAGAAACCATTGACAAAATAAAGAGGCAAACAACGAAATGGGAGAAGATTTTTGCAAACAACGCCTCCAATAAGGGGCTAATATCAAAAATATATAAGGAACTCACACAAACTCAACAACAAAAAAGCAAATAATCAAATTGAAAAATGAGCAGAGGACCTGAATAAACATTTCTCTAAAGAGGACATACAAATAGCCAATAGACATGTGGAAAAATGCTCCACATCACTAATCTTCAGAGAACTGCAAATAAAAAACACAAGGTGATATTAATTCACACCTGTTAGAATGGCTATCATCAATAAGACAAATAGTAACAAGTGTTGGAGAGGGTGTGAAGAAACAGGAACCCTCATACACTGTTGGTGGGAATGCAGACTGGTGCAGCCTCTATGGAAGGCAGTCTGGAGATTCCTCAAAACACTAAAAGTAGAATTACCATATGGCCCAGCAATGCCTCTATTGGGTATCTACCAAAAAGAATCGGAAAACATTTATCCATAAAGATATATATATATATACTCCGATGTTCATTGCAGCTTTATTTATGGTGGCCAAGACATGGAAACAACCAAAGTGTCCTTTGATAGATGATTGGACAAAGAAGATGTGGTGTATATACACAATGGAATACTATTCTGCCATAAGAAAAGATGAAATAGTGCCACTTTTGACAATATGGATGGATCTTGTGAAGTGAATGTTAAGTGAAATTAGACAGAAAAACACAAGAACCATGTGATTTCACTGATATGTGTTATATAAAATTAAAAACAACAAAATAACAAGAAAAAAAATGAAGAAATAAAACTCATAAACACAGACAATAGTTTAGTGGTTACCAGACGGTAAATAATTTAGTGGTTTACCCTCATGGTAGATGAGGGTAAAGGGATAAAAAATATGGTGATGGAAAGACAACTGATTCTGGGTGGTGAACACACAAAGTGATATATAGATGATGCATTACAGAATTGCACACCTGAAATCGATGTAACTTTGCTAACAATTGTCATCCCAATAAACTTCAATTAAAACAAAAACAAAAACAAAGACTGATATGAAGGAACATTGCCAGACTCCTTGGACTTGGCAGAACAGGATGACACAGCTACTCAACTATGAACATGTGCTGTTCTTCAGATGAACAAATGACCCCAAATGTGATTCAGAGATCACCTTGGTTTCAATAGGCCAGACAGTGTCTGCCCCAAGCCTTGGGGACAGGACTGCCTTGCAGAGCCAAGGGGGTGGGGCTGCCAAAGCCTTGGGGGTAGAGACCTTGCCAGGCAGAGCTGCAGAGACTGGAGTCTGGCTAGGCAGGGACAGGTGACCCAACTACTGCCTAGAGATATGGAGGTGACACTGCCACACTGGGGGCCTGAAGAACAGAGAATGAGACCAAAGGGGATTATTCTCAAGCCTTAGGATCTAATGGAATTTTCCTTGTAAAATTTTGGACTCATACTCTTTCCCTCCTTCTCCTTTTTGGAATAGGAATATCTATCTTTTGCATGTCTCATTTCATCATTGTGTTTTGGAAGGACATAATTTGTCTGGTTTCACAGGTTCACGGCTGAACATCAATTTTGCTCAAAAATGAATTCTACCTCAAGTCTTCCCCATGTTGGATTTCAATATTTAGATGAGGCTCTGAAGTTTACATTTCAACATTGATGCTAGAATGAATTAAGATTTTTGAAGCTGTTGGGATGGAATGAATGTATTTTGCATGTAAGAAGGACATGAATTTTGAGGGGGCAGGGGCAAATGCTAGGGACTGAATTGTGTCTCTTCACAATCTGTATGTTGATGCCCTAACCCCCAGTGTGACTGTATTTGCAGATAGGACTTGGAGGAAGCAATTTGGTTAAATGGGTCATATGGGCAGTATCTTAAACTGAAGGATTGGGAATTTTATAAGAAAAGGAAGAAAGAGATCTCTCTCTCTGTTCTTCCACATGCACACACCCTGGAAAGACATGTGAGAACAAAAGAAAGCAGTGTCTGCAAGTCAGGGGGAGCACCTTCAGAGGTGACCAGCTCTGTTACCTGAATCAATCTTCCAGTTTCCAGAACGATCTGAAAATGTTTGGTTGTTTAAGCCACCCAGTCAACTTCATTTTATTTGGCGGCCTGAGCAGACTAATATGTTAGTATAATATTTTGAAAATAATCAAGCTTTCCAACTATGTATGTAAATTCTTTAATAATTCTGAGTAATTTTCTTATTTATAATCTCACTGTGTCTTCATATTCCTTTTAGTGTGTCCTTTATTCAATATCTCTTTTGCCTCTTTTTATTGTATTTGTTTTCTTCTCAAGTTCTTCTGTCTTATGGTTATTGTGAGAACTAAATGATCAAAGATAGACAAAGGGAAATTCACAGAACCTGAATACAACAATCTTTGTTGTATACAACAATCTTTGAATACAACAATCTTTGAATTGCCCCTAATGTTTTTTTTTTTCTACTAATACCTCTCAAGTACCAACCTATAATAGTCATCTTTGCATTCTTTGCTCCAACCCCAATAAGCTACTTATAGTTACCCACAATGGGCCATATTCTACTTCACTGTGTATCCTGTGCAATAGGACTTGTCTCTTTCTGAATATTTCCTCTATGACATCTTTTCAGGGACTTGGATTTCAAATTCCTAATCCCATTCCACATAAGATTTTCTTAAGGTTCTTACTTGTACCATTTACTATTTTAAACTTACCACGTTACAATATACACTCTGCTGTTACAAGTTTTCCTCCTCTACTACACTAAACATTCTGAAAGAGAGGGCCTCTTTCTTTTCTTCAACATATATACAATAGGTTGCCCATGTGTAGTATATAGTAAGTACTCAGTAAGTAATTTGTTGAATTAATGAATAAATTTAAATTGTAGTTTGCTTCATTTGGTTCACAACCCTCTTATTATGTTTATTGATTCAACAAATATTTTTAAATTGCTAACTCTGATTAGGTTATAGTTTCAGATAATGGAGACAGAAAAATGAAGAAAATATAGTTATCATTCTTACAGAGAAGTGGATTACAAGTATAACTGGGACAAATAATATTTGAGTAAACATTTTGAATTTTATTCAACCCTTTGACAATTAATTGGTTGAATGAGATGTAATAAAATAAATACAGAAACAACTTATACAATTGTGGTTGCATGTCTTTGTATAGGTAGTGAGAGTTTTTAAAGAGAAAGGATATATATAAATCAATATTTTTACATACAGAGGGTGCTGAAAAATGTATACATATACATAAGATGAATACAAATCACGTTTGACTTCTGCAATTACAAGAGGTGCTCAAAGTGGTTACCATCAGCGTCCAGACACTTCTGATTACAGCGAACTACTACTTGAGCAACATTGAACAAAGTATCCAGATATATATACATATAGATATACATATATATGGTATGTATATATATATGATATATATATATATATATATAATATATATATCATATATATATATATCGTGTATATATATGTATACATATTATATATATATATATATATATATATATATATATATATATATATATATCATATATATATCTTTTTGGCACCCTGGTGTTTTGTATTTTATTGGGTAAATAGATAATTTAATCAGACTCTGTACAGGATAAATTTGAAGTGCATCATGATACAAATATTTTGGTGTCTAATTGAAAACTGGAATCATTGAACCATAGAAGAAAATTCTGGCATTAAAGATTTGGGGTTTTGGCAATAGATTGATCACCTTTCAGTGAGTTTAAAATCCTTTATCTCTTATACCTTTATAAGATCTGGCAACAGGAAAAAAGTATTAGGAAAAGATTATTTGGGGCATAATCAGTTAGAAATGTGTGTACTATGTAGGCCCTTTGTAATATTTACAAATATTGAAATCATTTAATAAAATGCACACTGAAAGCCAAAATTATAATGAATTTGTATGGAAATACCAACATCTTCATTGCACACTGATTAATTCAACAATTTAATTAGGAGACTTTAGATGGTTTTGGCTAACAATTTGTTATTGCTCAGCCAAGGATAAACAGTAATACATCTTTGCACAAAACTTTGACATTTATTCTCACTTTACTTTAGTTGACAAAGAGTTCTGCTCAATTTTGTAAAACTTCAGAGTTCAGAATCAATTCTATATATCTAGAGCTTAAATCAGTGTTTATTGGCATTGCACATATAGATTTTGAGGATCAAAGAAAAGTCCATATGTTTCTACATATTTTGATAGGTCTGAGTGAAGGAACTGAATAGAAATAATTTTATATAACAGTAAGCAGCTGCATTAATTCAAGATGTTTATGTTTCACTCTGCATTATCAGTTTCTATGTCTGTCAACGGAGCAAATTCTAGGCGTAAGGCCAATTTAGTTCTGCATTACTCTCCAAACCATTATTTAATGCAAAATTCCATACACTAAAGATTTTGTTATTAATGGAAAAGAATGAAATATTTATTGCTATTTATGTGATTATGACTTATTGGATATATTTTTTTAATTTTATGTTGATGGGATCTATTACAAACTCATGGGTGTCCTGATTGTGCTATCTCTTACCCAAGTGTGAACTAACAGTGGAAGAGATCACATTATTTAATTCTTCATATTCCCAGGGCCTCATCCTTAATCTCACAGATGTTAAGTGCTTAGTAATTGTTTGTGCAATATACATGTACAGCTGATGTATTATAGTACTGTATACTTGAAACATATAATGTTATTAACCAACATGAGAAAAAATGTTTAATGTATGAATTCATTCTAATTGGCAATTGGGTACCTATAACTTTATGTTTCCTATTGCATTTTCTGAGAAACTGTGCCAAATTTGCTTTACTCGCCCTTTCTGCATAACCTATCTGTTTATTCCTTCTTTCTCAGAAGACCGCTTCCTATATTCTTGATAATAAGTGCTTATAGAATGAACACTGATCTTTAAAGTCCTGATCTCTACCTCAAAAACACTTCTGCATCAGACAATGAAATGCTTATCATATCTTTGTAGGTAAAAGGTTAGTCTGATCCAATCTCTAGTTGACTTTTCTATCACTTTTTGCATCAATTATTTCCAACCTTGCAATATCTTCTACCTTTCTTCTTTAATAGTCCAATCACTGCTATACCAATCTTCTAACACTTTCTCCTTTACTTGTGACTATCTAGCATATTGGTTTTCATCTATTTCTTCAAACACCAAGCTCATAGTCACTGCATGTGCAGATTCCATAGCTAGAAACACTTCCCTTATGCCTCTATTCATAGCTAGCACCTTTTCCAGCTTCAAGTTTCTAGGCAGTGTCACTATTCCAGTGAGGTATTTTTCAACCACATATATGAAAGGATTCTATGCATCCAAGTATCTCTCTTTTTGTTTTTTTTAGTAATATTATTCTTTTCATGTACTTCGTATCATATATTAATATCCAAACTATCTTTTTAATTTATAATTTTACTACTTTATTTTCCGGAACCCTTCCCAATGATGATGTAAATTCCATTAAGGCACATGTACCGTCCATACTGTTTGCCATTTTATCCACGATTTCTTGAATAGAATCTGACTCAAAGTAGTTCTATAGTAGGGATTTCTGGAATAAACGTAAATACATTTTTTTTTTTTTTTTTTTAAGCGCTGCAGGTCTGATATGGCACACATAGAATCACCAGCACAGGCCCTAAGGGTCTGGGGATGAGCTGGTATTGCCTTGGTGTATCACACGCACAATCTCACCTATCAGAAGGGCCAAGGATGCCACAGGGCCCATTGTCAGAGGAGGTGACAGGCCCTCGGAGTTATATGGGTACCAGCAAGCCCGGATGCATCCCACCCTCACACTGGAGAAGACCTGAGACTAGGTGGGCGGGCTGCCTATACTTCCATATCCCCTCTTCCCCAGCCTCCTCTCACTGCTATGATACCCTGGGCTGAACAGGCAGAGCCAGACAGGCAGAGCCTTTTCAGGAAACCAGATTCCAATCCCAATTTTCTTCGCACCCTATGGGTGGGAGTGCTGGTGATATCTTCAGAGTATGCAGGGAGCTTCCGGGAGTGGAGGCAAATTTCCTTCCTCAGGAAAACATCATCATCTTTGAACGTCTCGCTAATCTCCTTATTGCATAAAATTATACCATATAAAGGTAAGAAAATATCTAAAAGATCATGTAGTTTACAAGCCAGACTATGTTCAGATCACTCCCATCTATTACTTCCTTATGAGTAGTCATGCACATTCTGTGTGGTTAAATCATGTGACTTGGATCTCACACCTTTGTGGAAGCATCCCCTTTGTTTCTAAACCTCTTGAAATAGCAGTGGCGATCTACTGTTCACTTCTTAATTATCTTAAACTAGTCATTGAAATCTCATTTCACAGCTCCCCATAATAGCGAAAAAAAAAACCACAATGAAATCTCCCTCACTATATTCATTTTCCAGTCCACTCTTGTGATATGTCATAACAACCACCTCTTTTCATACAAGGTCCCTTAATCACTGTGCTTTTCTGGCTTTCCTTTGATTAGAAAACTTATTTTTACTGGTCTTATTCTTTTTACTCAAAGATTCGCTCTTTTTTTCTACTTTTCATTTTTTTCTCTCAACTTTTTTTTTTTTTTTTTTTATGAAGTATAGCTATACTTTCTCTGGCAATCTTGTCTGTGCAAATGGTTTTACAGCAACTTTCTCTTTTGAGTTTTCCTTATACAACTGTATTGACTTTTCTTACAAAATTGATTTATTGGTATTTCAATTTGGATATTTAACTAGCATTCTTCAACATTCTTAGGTACATAGATCCAGGATTATTAGACTAAATAAAATGAAGGGGGGATAGCATGGAGTTATCTACTTAAACATTTGGAAAACCTAGTCAAGAGGACCAACTGTAACAATAGCAGATGAAATTCAAATGGTTATAATAGCGAATGATTATTAAGTACTGAGTATGCACCCAAAACTCTGTCAATAACTTTATATGAATCATAACATACAACTAATTAGGAAATCTAGCATAACAACTAATAAGCTTGGTAGCTTATTTACTAGATATTGGAATGGCGTATACAGACAAATTGTTATACTTGTCACAGATTTCCTTTATGCATTCATCAACTTTGCCTCTATATATTTGTCAATATAAAAATTACTTCACCAAAATTTCAGTGTCAGGAATTGGAGGTGGAATTTTATTTTCATGAGACAAAAGACTGAGAATTATAAAAGCACAATTCCCCCAAAGTTGTGTGCCTTTGAATCAGTTTGCTTTATGTTTCAGAACAAGATTTTATTTTATTTTTTTAAAGGTGATCTGACAATAGTGGAGAAAGTTAAGAGAGAGCAAAGAACAAATATGTGCTGTGAAACACATGAGATGCTTAAAGATTTAAAAACAGTTTCTTTTATTTATCTTTTTTCTCACTTTTCTTCTCAGTTTTGTGTACTGTGTGAATGTTTAGAGAGGTTTGTAGACAAACACAGACCTCCAGAGTGCCCAGTGTTATTCCGGTTACAAAACTGGCTTCTCCTGAACCCATCTTATTCTCAGAGCCATGGCTTTGATGCAAGCCCCCATGGCCATGGCCTTCAGCTCTAGTAGTAAGTCTCCCTACTTTCAGTTTCTTTTCTCAGTTTACGTCACATATTCATACATATGGCTTAATCTTCTCGAAGTGCTTCTAATATACTTCACTTCCCTGCTTAATGTATTGATTAATTTTCTCCCTTTTCTTATCTAATTATATACAATTTCTAAGCCAGATACTAAGAACTATATGTGTAAAATGACATCAGTTACCCTGTATTATTTCCTGCTACTCGCCTAAACCATATGTAATTAGGTTTCTAATTCCTTCAGCACACAATATATTCTCCAATATACTTTCCTACTGTATTTTTCCTGTACATTTTTAAATTCTATCTGAAATGCTTCTTCCTGATTACCTCTAATATAAATGAATTGTATCTTTTGAAAATGTAATAGAAAGCTTGTGTGATTTTAATAACTTTCAAAAGTTGCTTGTGTTAAGCTTATTTATATATGTATATCCTTTAAAAGGTTGTAAGCTACTTATTAAGTGATGTGCATTCATTCAAAAATATTTATCCGGGACTTAATGGATGCAAGCAAACTGTAAATTATGCTTTAGTAATAATTTCATACGAAGGGCTCCACTCATCACAGATGTATGGACTGGTTCAGGAGCTTACAATGAGTATTTGAATTAGTTATAACATCAGACAAAATGCCATGAGCACAGTGAGCATTAATATACTAATATGTTAACATATGTATTTAAATAATTTTTGATTTGAATACATACATCCTAACTAAAAATAATTTTGATGGTAGGCTTTTTCATGTACATGCTTTTATGTTCTTCCTTACCTCAGCATGTATTTAGTTTTTCTTTTTCTGTTGTTCACTGTTTTGATATACAATATCTATATTGTAATCACTACAAAATTATCCAATAAAGCAAAATGGTACAGTGAAATTAGCCCCTTCCATTCATTATATATATTTATGGAAATTGTTGAATTTAGAATATTTGAGATTTTTTGTTCTGACTTAGGCTTTAAACTCCTTCTCATGCATAAATTTTATTCATGGCATTTCAGAAGAGAATATTTTTGGTCAAACCACAGTGTAAGATTTAGGTAAATGTAGAAACTTTAGCAAATGGATTATGCCTAGAAATACCTAGATAGCAAATACTTCCTCTAACTGGAAGATTTACTGAATTTTGTATAATCCTCCTATTTTCAACTGGCCCCATACCCTGCTGCCAAATCATCTGTAATGTAACTTCTTGAGGTGTTAAAAGGAAGGAAAAATGGCACTGAGGTGTATACTAAAAGAAGCTGCTTCTCCTTTGGCAGTCACTCTGTGAAACGGATGCCAAGTACAGATGGTAAAGATGTTCCTGGCTTCTACCACTATCTTGACAGTCCAAACGCAGTCACAGATCACTGAAAAAGGTTAAATGCCACACGTCCCACCTGAGGAAGTAAAACCTCTAATCTCCTTCTACATGCTTTCTTCAGAACATCGGGTTCTTGTCTATTTGATTTTTCTTAACGTGTTGACAACAAACGGAATAAAATAATATGAGTTGGATGAAAAGAATGTGGGAGAATCATTTCAACACCCTTAGCAGCAATTGTGTTATAAAATGTGCTATCTTGGCACGTTCATGTAATTGAGGGAATAATTTATTTTGAATGTGCATTTTATTCATTTCTCTATCCATTGTTCAGCAACAGAGATTGAAAAATAAGTTTTATAAATTAAAAAAAAAAAAAAGTTCTGTCATCATACAAGGAAGTTTACCTTCTTAAACTGATGAATTATATCCAAATGAAAAGACTCTTAATTGAAATGTTAATAACATGTCAAAAATGTGACCTCTAATTTACCTATTGAGGAAATTTATAAGAAAAATAAAATGAGTGATTTTTCCTTAGTTTCCAAAATAATAGACCAAAAGTCAATCAAAGTAATTTCATAGGGGAACAAATATTATGCAGATCAGGGAGTTCTGGAGAAGTGGGGTTAAATTAGTTTTAGTTCTGTAACCACAATTTTTAAGTAAGTAAGACAAAGTAAAATGCATGGGATAAATGGCCTCAATATGTTATAGCTTATTTATCAACTGAAAACTTTATCTCAAAACCTATACTAGTGTCTGAATTAAGCTTTATTGAATTGGTTCTTCACAGAGGCCTTAATGTCCTCAATATTCTATTTATACATAACTTTTTCACATGAATAGCAACGTTATACTTTGTGCAATGTCCCAACCAAGGAAATTTGAAGTAATTTTTGAATCAACAGTTTTCATTATTCTATGTATTCAAGTATATTGGTTAATACTTTTGACTCACCCCTTTGTAAGTTATGCCATTCTTGTGTAAACATACTTCTTATTTATATTACTAAAATCCTGTCTGCAAAAATCTTCCTATATAATCCTATGAACAAATTCTGAACATATAAAATTATCTTTGGTGTCTATTAATTTACCACCAGTAAATATATATTAAAACAGTTTCTTCCCACTATACCATGGTATAGCTCTTGTGGAGACAATGCATTTATTTGTCTTATTCTGATTTTAGAGATTACTCCTCATTTTTATTAGGGGGATCTTCTGAGATATATTACATTATCCTTATAATAACCTTTGGATTTTACTCTATGTGCCAAATCCAGTGCTATTTTTCATAAATCGCATTAGAAATAAGATCTGAAAGTATAGTGCTTTCTATGTTCTCAACCCTACACTACAGATTTATTTCTTGAATAATTCACATGAACTCAAGAATAATCCCAAATTAATGGTAATGAATGCTGTTTATGGCGATTACATGGAGGCACTCATTGAATCAATAAATCAATTACAGCAATGTAACTCTTACCGAATCAATCATAAGTTATTCTCTCTAACCAGTTATTAAAAGCCATATTCCAAATAGGACACCGAAAATCAGTTACTGCTGGGTTTTATAATACATATCTTTTCTCCTGCGGAGTACTTCCTTAATTCAGATTGATGGAGTGGAGGGAAAAATTAATCCTGAAGGATTTAGATTGTGGAAATGTGGAGTGGAAATGAATAAATGGTTGAAGAGAAGGGAACAATCTCGCAATATCAATTTCCTTCTACAAAGGTTTTCTATGGCACTGAGAAAGAGTGATTACTAACGAACAATCTAATTAACTAAATCTTAGAAGTATTTCACTCGTAGCTTCTTTTTACATGAACTGGGGCACTCTAGGCAATTTTTGCCACCTATATCACTCTACTATGTTTTACGTAGTAATATATATCACAACGGGTAAATCAATTCTCAAGGTGTTTTGGGGAAAAAAATTTATTCCTAAATAATGCTGATTAATATGAGAAGTTAATCTTATTTATAACATTTTTTTTCTATACTTCAAGTTCTTTATTCCTCATTAACTTGGTGAAGAAATATAATACCAAATCTATGTTTGTGTTAAAAGACATTGTAAACCTCAATATATATCATTAGAATGTACAGCACTGTGACATAGTTTAGTATAAAATGCTAGAAATCATTTTCAATGATTGATAAGAAACATATGCACTCATATACAGATTATTAGGCATATTTTGAAAATAAATCAATTTACCAAATTATCTTCACATTATGCTGCCACTTATGTAAAATGGTAGCCAAAATGATGTTTTCTTTCCTTTTGGGCGACCATATATACATGTATACACACACATATATACATATATACATATATATAGAGCGAGAGAGAGAGCGAGAGAGAGAGAGAGACATACACATGTTGACTTGAAACATAAAAATATAAAGATTGGTAGTTAAAAGAGATTAAAATCTTACTTGTAATAGTTTTATAGTCTAAAAAGCAAAATGAACTGAATTACTAATGGTTATATGTAACAATTAACTAAACCATTAACTAAAGTTTATCAAAATATAGTCTTGAAACTATACAATAAAAATAAATAAAATTGAGGAATATTAGTAATGGAAACTAAACTTGTTCTTGCTATAGATATAGGTATGAAGAGATGAGAAATAAAAAAGAAAAATAAGATATAGTCAGCATACTTGCAAAATTATATGTAAGACCAAGTAGATGTTGCCCAGGCAAAAAAAAAAAAAGAAAAAGAAAAAAAGAAAGTAATAAAAACAACAACAACAACAAAAACTTGGGTGCTTTCTATGATTCTGATTGTCATGTCTCCCTCACATCCAATTAATCAGTTCTTTGTGTCACTCTTTTAAATATTTCTCAAAAAACTGTACATCTACTTATCCTTACTTCTAATACAATCCTTCCAGACACCACGGTCTCCCTTCTTAACCATGTCATCCGATTTCAATCTTGTATTTCTCCTGCTGATTTTCCACATTGTATCTGAAGTAATGTTCCAAACAGTAATTTTCATTATACCAATTTGTTTCTTAGTGTCCCTTAAAGTCTTCATAGTTTATTTAAAATAACACACAAATTCTTTAATATTGGCCTAAGGCCACTCTGAAACACAAATGCTTAATGGTGATCCCCACAAACTTATAAAAGGTAAACACTGTAGCCATTCTATCTTTTACTTTCACTTGAATATGTGACATGTGTGATCTCTGGGCCTTTGTGGATACTGTTCCCTTCGCACAAATCTTCCGCTGAATAACCCATATTCATCATTCATGAGCCCACTTCCCCACAGGACACTTTGAGGATTTACTGATGAGTTTATGTAACTAAGTGTTCCTATTTCACCCTATATCTCTCTTATGGAGTATACTGAATTCCTGGATATATATTTTTCTTTATCTCCTGTGAGGAAAAATTTGTATCTATTATGTTCATCACCAAATTTCAGATATAAGACAGCATGGTACAAAATAAGGACTCAATAATATAGTCTGGTAAAAAATAAAAACTCAAACATGATTAATCAACCAATAAATCAAGGTAGAAAAACAAGGCGGTAGAGTTTATAAGGAAAGGCTTTGCCACATTTATAGATACAAAATCAAGGTCTGTGAAGTAGTGAGTTCTGTGTTACATACATATAATGTCCAAACAAAGGTACATGTATGCTACTAGTGAGTAGCTTCTGGGTAGTATTTTGGATTAAAAGATGACAAAGATTCCAGTTCTGAAACTATAAGATTACACTATTATAATCTCATATACCAAGAAATTCCTCTTGGTCAACATATTTATATTTTCTGGACTTTCCCAATTATGATATCTTTCTTGCCTACATCAATTTATTTAGTGTTATAAATCACTTATTATCAAACAAATTGATTGTTTCTAATGGTGAATTGAATTGTTTAAAAAATGTTATGTACTCAGCTGCTTGTGCTTATTTTCTTTTTAAACGTCAAACTCTAATTATTTAATCTGAGTACCATTGCTTTATAATTGTATCTAGGGATTTTGGAATTGGAATGAAGCTTACATTTTAATATTGTCAGCTACATTAACAATACTGTCAACTAATTTATATGACAATTAATATCATCAATGAAATAATCTAATTTTAGTGAAAATTAGGTTACTTCGATAAAGAAGAAAAAAGATGCAATATAAAAAAAATAAAGAAGGTGAGATGATACACAAATGAGGAAACTTTTTTTTACAAGGTAAAAAGTAAAGCATTAAAAGTAATGTTTGTTTTATTCTATTTTAATTAACATATTCCATTCATATTTCACTACATTGCATTCAAAGTACTATGACTTTACCAAGTTTTATCTATAGATGGTGAATATCTATTTGACAAGATTGAGTCATTGTAAGAAATAAATTAATTAGAAGTAAACATGCATGTAGACAACTTTCAGTAATATGTAACTATGATTATTTTAAACATGGTGCAAATGATACAGAAACAGTAATATTGTGGGGATTGCATCTCATCTTATTGTGTACTGCTACATTCTTGGCTTTAGTTCAGTGCTATTACCATTCAAGAACTAGAATTGGGATTGGTATTTGAATGAATAGTAGAATTATTTTCATGCCTTTTTTTCCTTTTCCTTTGGGAAAATTTTCAACTACCCTGCCATTCACCTTCATATACCCAATACAACTATTTCCATCTCACAATCCTTTATATGTCCCTAGGAACTTGTACTATGTATTGGCCTTAATCCTTGGAAAACTATATTGCCCAACATCTTAGTTTTCTATTGTTACAATAACAGATTGCCCCCAACGTACCATCATATAACAATACAAATTTATTATCTTACCGTTCTGGAGATCAGATGTCTGACATGGATCCCAACAGTCTGAAATCAAAGCATCCACAGTACTGTGTTATTTTCTGGAGGCTCTAGAAGAAAGACAAATTTCAAGCTCATCCATGTGTTGAAATAATTCAGTTTTATGAGTTTGTAGGACTAGGTCTCTGTTTCCTTGTTGGCTATTAGCTGGAGACTACCCATAACCCTACAAAACTCTGCATTCCTTTTACAAAGCACTGTAATTCAGAATCAACAATGAGGTGTCAAATCTTTCTCATGCTGCCACCTCTCTGACACATTTTCTACCATTACATCTCTTTAGGCTAGAACTGGGAAAAATTCTTTACTTTTAAGGACTCATGGGATTATATTGGACCACTCCCCCCAGATAATCCAAGATAATCTCATCTCAAAATCCACAGCCTTGCTTAAATCCAAGGTCACTTTGGCCATGTAAGGTAATATATTCACAGATTCCAGGGATTAGGAGATGGACATTTTTGGTGGTGATGGAGAGGGCATTAGTCTGCCTAGCATCCCCTATTATGAACCAACCAATAATTTTAGTGTTCTCTTAATTACTATGTCAAAAAAAAAAAAAAAAAGCTTATCTATTCTAGGTATCTACCATTCCAAACCAAATGTTAAACACTCCCAATCCCCCTTACCTCATCTAATGATGGCAAAAGCAATTAGAGGTCTTGGAATTTAGTTTAAGATTTGGATTCACATAAAGTAGTCAATTGACATTAGACTGTCTTCATATAGCCATGTGTATGACTGATTTTATGTATACTTTCTATGTTAAATTAGTCATTTATTTTATATGCAATATTTAGAACATAGAATATTATATTAAGAATATTCTTGTATATCAAGAGATGATTGGCTAAAATATGGTACATATAGACAATGGAATATTACACAGCCATAAAAAAGAATAAAATTTTACTATTTGTGGCAACATGGATGAACCTAGACAGTATTATCCTAAGTAAAATAAGTCAGAAAGAGAAAGACAAATAGCATTATTTCACCTATATGTGGAATTTAAAGAACAAAATAAAGAAATAAACAAAAGGTAACAGATTCATAGATATAGAGAAATGACGGTTGCTGGATGAAAAGGGGGTTGGGGAACTGGGTGAGAAAGGTGAAAGGATTACGAAGTAAAATTGGTAGTGATAAAATAGTTGTGGGATGTAAAATACAGCACAGGGAATGTAGTCAGTAATGTTGTAATAACTATGCATGGTGCCAGGTGGGTACTAGACTTATTGGAGGAATCACTTCATAAATTATATAAATATCTAACTATAAAAATGTCTAATTATATAAACGCAGTATACCTGAAACTGACATAAAATAATATTGAATGTCAACAGTAATTGAATTTTTTTAAAGATTCAAAAAAAGAATATGCATGTGCATATCAGAACATCTCACAAGTCTAGAAAAACAGGGTATGAAGAAGGTATAATCAAGGATGTTTCCCAGTTGAGAAAATAGTAGAATGGTTAAAATTACTGATTTAGTGTCAGAAAGCTTATATTCAGAGAACAGCTCTGTTCCCAAGTTGTATAACTTGAATGAAGTTATTTAATTCCTTTAAGCCTCAGTTCCTACATCTAATGCGGAAAACATTAACATCTAATCCATAGAGTTGCCATGAGGATTAATTGAGTCAGTATACATAAAATACAAAGTAAATTAAAATTCAATGCATGTTAGTTTTGAAAATGAATGTGATATACATTAACCAAGCTTTTCCATTTGTCTTTATGAAATTTCTGAAAAACGAGAATAATTTTTTTCGTAAAAGCCATGTGCATCTTAATTTAAAACTCTGGCATATTAAAGGTAATTCATTTTATAACTACCTCTTTGCAGTTATGACAATATTTATATAAAACCATGTTCACATTTGTACTGAAAATTTTGTTACAATCTGAGGAAAAACATTTTTTAAATATTTGAATTGAACTGTCAATTTTCTGGATATTAATTTTTAAAATAACTATTAATTAAATTTATTTTCTGAAATGAAAAAATTGTACATATTTATTCATTATATATCAATTCCAGAGGCTTTCACTTCTTTTTAACACTCTTTGCTACTAAAATTATTTTAACCGTCCTTTTGTCTTTAAAGTCTCCTTTAAATGTAATTAATTTACCTAAAAAGGCATATGTAAGGTAACAGTATTGACTTCCTAGGGGGGGAAAAAAAGAAATATATATATATATATATATATATGGATAGCTTTTATGTAACGGGATAGTTTAGAGTGTTTTTGAGAAGACATCGATATATTTCATAAATTAACTCATGGACCTACGAGTATTAACCAAAAATTAAACAGATGCTGCCTTCATTAACACATTTCAAATGTCAATAACTAAATCATTTATTTCTGAATTTTTTTTTTTTTAATACATTTTAGTGACGTAACTTGATAGACGAATTAAACACTACGAGGGCATAATTTTTAATTAGTTTTTTAAAAACATTTTTTTAAGTTTGACAAATATAAAGAAAGGCACACAAATCTTATGTGAAAAACTCAATGAATTATCAGAAAGTTAATACAACTATATAATCACCACACAAATTAAGAAAAATAACAGTAGCAAGACTGTAGAAGTGTAACCACCTTCTTCTCCCAAAGTAATTAATTTTAATTGTACTTCCATGGATTAATGTTCATCATTTTGAAATTTTTGTGAATGGAATAATCGAGTGTCTACTTTTCTGCTTCTGTAATGTTTCAGTTAATGCTGTAGCAATATTCATGTAGCAATATTCCATTTATTTTCAATATTATTTAAAATTATATTTATAAATATAATGCAATGCATTTATCTAAATTGCTATTGAAGAATACTTGACTGGTTTCCAGTCATATGGGGCAATAATATGACTAAAGCATATCTACATATGATTTTTAATGTATTCATATACAATTTATTATTGTTAGGATCACTTACCTAGACTCAAAGTTGTTATGCAAATTTTCACTTCAATCATAATTTAAGCATCCTTATTATTTCACATCCTTGCAACCATATTTTTAGCCCTTCTAATTTTTGTAGAGTGAATTTCATTGATTTTAATTTCACTTCAATAAGTGATATGTTGAGTACCTTTCATATATTTATATTCTATTTAATTTTCCTTTCTGTGATGTCTCTGTTCTAGTCTTTTGTCCATTATAGTTTTAGAACATTTGTCTTTTTGTTACGCATTTATGGGGGGGGGGAGTGTCTTTATATATCCCTGATATAAACTCTTTGCTACAATAATTGCCAATTTCTGCTTACTCTCTGGAGTTTGTACTTTTATTTACTTAAGGTTTGCTATGGACAAATTCTAAAGTAATCTCCAAAAATCATTCCACTTCCTGGGGTCCATAGCTGTGACTCTTCTCCTTGTGTGTGGGGGCTGTAACTTGCTTTTAACTAATAGAATACAGCAAAGCAGAAGGGATGTTACTCCTACAATTACTTTGCACTACATGGCGATGAGGTTGAGATGTCACCACCATGATTTTGTTATGTTGTATAAGACACTGTCTTAGCAGTGTGAAGTAAATAATTTTTGCTGGCATGATGGAGTAAGCAGCAATGTTGAGGACGCCCACATGAAACTGCAGTTGGCGTTTAGGACTTGAGAAAAGCTTTCAGGAGAATGCAAGCAAAAAGCCAGAGTCCTCAGTAATGCAAGTGCAAAGAATGTTTGACAGTAATATGAATGAGCTTGGAAGTGAATTCTTCAAACTTCCAGGTGTGTCAGCTGCCCAGCCATAATCTGTGTGTGTGTGTGTGTGTGTGTGTGTGTGTGAGCGTGTGTGTGCATAAAACAGCTATATATAACAATTATATACAAATCATGTGTGTGTGTGTGTGTGTGTGTGTGTGTGTGTGTGTAGGGAAATGGACAACATGATTTACAATATATATGAACATGAAAGGTAGAGAAATATCTAAAACCATTTTGAAAACAAGTTCACTGTATATTAACTTATAATTAATACAATGTTACTGTAATTAGTCAGGGTTTCATAGGCACAAGGATAGACAACTAAAGCAATGAAATAGAGTCAGGGTTCCGAAAAGACCCAAATATAAATGTATCTTCATACATTGAAAAGGTGGCCCTGCAGAGCAATGCAAAATGTAGTTTTTAAAATCAAGGTGTTGGATTAACTAAATAGTTATATGAAAAACAATAAACTATGAATTCTATTATCTACCATACACCAAACTAATTCTATTATAGATTCAAATGCAGAAAGACAAAGAATGCGTCTTTTAGAAAATAGCATAGAAAAAAGTTTGTAGGATCTTGGACTAGTCAGTCATTTCTCAAATAGGACACAGAACAGGAACAATATAAGACAAGTAGATATATTGACCTGAGTTAAAAATCAGAACTTCTGTTCCTTGAAAAATATCATTATGTTAGTTTTCTATTCTTATGTAACAAATGATCACAAACCCTGTGGCTTAATACAATATGCATTTATTATCTCCATGGTTAAGAAATCTAGACATGATTAGCTAAGTGTTCTGCTCAGGCTTGGATCAAAAGTCTGGTTTAATCTGTCTCAGAATTCTGTTCTTAACATTTTAATAAAGAAGAAAGGAAGAAATTCTCTAATAGTCACCATTTTCTCTTCACGTGTCTTGATTCTTCTGTTTCTTATGTCTATATCTTCTTACTTTAACATGGCTTACAAGTGCTTAAAGGATCACCACAAGATCAAAAACAAGGAAAAGTTTATCAAGGGCACTGCCGGTGATTGGTGTCAATGATCCAATCTAAAAAGTACAATGAGCAGGTAGACGTGCATAATAATTTTTCTGCTAAACATTCTTATATCTGGCAACACAACATTTTTATGTGAAGTCAGATCAATGTGAGAATTAATTTGTTTCTCATCCATGTATGATCCATATGACACTGAGCAGATTATTAACATTTGTCGGAATAGTTGTGGGGTCTGTTCTCTTTCCATTGAATCCAAGTAGGTTCTAAGGCTGTTTTGCCAATAGAACATGGAAAAAAGTTACAAGATTGCCAGTTTTCAGGCTTAGGACTTAAGCAAATGGCAGCTTACACCCGCTACAAGCTGAAACCCAGCTTCGATTCTCTGAGAAACTTCATACATTCCAGTGAAGAGGTCCTTCAGTCTCAGCTGAGCAATAAGCTGACAGCCAGTACTAAGTGGCCAGTAACATGAGTGAGCCGTCTTCAAAGTTGATCATCCATTAACCTCCTTAGCTGATGCCACACTGAGCACAGATAAAGTGTCCAGTGAAGTACTTCTGGAATTTCTGACATATAAAATGATAAACACAATAAAATTGTTGCTTTAAGTCAAAGGTTTGGATGCACTTTTTTTTTTTCCAATGCACTTTTTAATGCAGTAATAGGTAACAGAAATAATAGATGATCCAGAATTTTCTAAATAAGGTGGAGGGCATTTATTCTTTCAAAGGAAGGGACTATTGAGAAAAGAAATCAATCAAACAAACAAACAAACCAAAACAGACTAGAAAACTATTCTGGGCTGAAGACCATTCACTACTCAAAAACACCTGAAAGTATTTTATAGTATATAATATGAAATGGGGATAGTTATTAATAACTGACAAAAATAAGCAATAATGATTATGCCAAATATAATTCAAATTTTATAATATGGGGAATAATAATTTTAGAATATTTAATCCTAGCTTATATAAACAATACAAATAATTTGTCTCATTCCTACAAATCTATTAAATTATAGATTTGTCTAAATGTTTGTCTAAACATAAACTGAAGCAATCAAACACTACTATTTGCATTTCTTAGATGAACTCTAATAGGATGGCAGAATAACAAACATTACATTTGGGGAAATGTGGGGGGTTAATTTTGGTAAATCCTCATATTTTCCTATCGGAAAAACCTTTCAGAACTCAGATTTTTATTATTAAAAAGAATATGGATGGATCTTGAGATTACCATGCTAAGTGAAATAAATCAGAAAAAGTCAAGAACTATATGACTTCACTCACATGTGGAATATAAACTAAAAGGAACAAACAGACAAAACAAACAAAGAAACAAAAACTCATAGACACAGACAGCAGTTTAGTGGTTACCAGAGGGTAAGGGGGGGATGGTAGAAGAGGAAAAAAGGTGGTCAAATATATGGTGATGGAAGGAGAACTGACTCTGGGTAGTGAACACAATATATACACGCAATATGTAGACAATTTATTATAGAAATGAACACTTGAAACCTATATAATTTACTAACCAATGTCACCCCAATAAATTTAATTTTTTAAAAAATGAAGATGTTTAGAGGAAAATGCATGGTAACATCTTTGATAAATTCTCAAAGATTTCCTAAGCAGGATATAAAAAACACTCATCATAAGATATAATATTGATAGCTTGTACTATACTATAATTAAAATTTCTGTTCATTAAAATACATGACTAAGAGAGGGAAAAGTGATTCTGAACAATGAGAGAAGATGTCCACAATATCATATTTATGACAGCACACATATTAGTAGACACACATGCTCACATACACATAATAGCATAAAATAATCAGAAGATATTAATAGATACTTTAAAAAGTAATACCTCAGTGGTCATTAAGCATCTGAAAACATGTTCAAAGTCAGTCATCAGAGAATCATGAATATAAGCACAAAGAAGTGCCATTATTCTTACACTCTAAACAAAAATTAAGCCTGAAAACGTCAAATGTTTGCCAGTATGTGGACCTACCAGGACTTTTATTTACTACCAGTGGGAGTGTAAATTGGTATAATCACTGTGGGAAATTGGTGGTAGATAATATGCATTCTCTATAATCCATTAATTCCTGTCCTTAACAGACAACCTAGAGAGAAATGTTTAAATATTCAACAAAAGTATGTACAAAAATGTTCATCACAATTCTAATGGAATAGCAAAAATTTAGAAAATATTCAAATATCCATCAACATGAAAATAGACAAACTGTGATATATTCACACAATAAAAAATATAGCAGTGAGAATGACTGGCTTAATTTACATACAATCATAGGGATAAATCTCACAAATATAATGTTGAGTTAGAGAAGCCAGATATAAATTATTATCAATATATTATTTTTTAATATAAATATAAAAGTGGGCATGGCTATTCCATGATGTTTCAAATCAGTAATGATACCTTTGAGAAAGTGTTTAGTGGCCGAGAGGGAATAGGAGGAGTACAATGCTAGCAATACTCTAGTTACTGACCTGGGTGCTGGCTACACTGGGGTATTTAATTTGTATAAATTTAGTGAGCTGAACAGTCATATATATATATATATATATATATATATATATATATATATATATATATATATATATTTACTATATATTTATTATATATGTAATGTTCTGTATGTCTCTTAAATTTCAGCACCATTTAAAAAAGAAAAATCAAATAGAGAAATGGCATGTCCAATAACATACAAAGCTTTGAGCCCAGATATTTGAGTCCACATTTTTCCTCAAATCTGTGACTAATAACCACAAAACCATGAAGGTATTTAAAGAAATAAAGACAAAAGTGTACACTGAAGCATAGGATCGTCGTACCTATTGCCTTCAGATAAATTCACATCTGTATTTTGTGTGTCGACATCTGACAAAATCTTGTTTAAGTAAGAAGCATTGTCACATAGTCTACAGTGCTATGTATCTGAAATGTGTACTAAATGTAAACTTGAATTAGATTGTAGTCAAAGAGGTTTATGTCAAATCGTATCCTCCTATACAACACTAAAATTATATAAAAATGAAAAACTGCAATAGTTTCTTGAAGATGACACTCAAAAAACAAAAATGCTTTTTACTTTACTCAGTCTATTAAAAAAGCTACTTCACAAGGTCTAAAAATATTTTTGGTATAAAACGGTAGTATGATACGAACTGAGCTCCCAGTCACATTTACTTACTTAAGACTATATATTATCAGATTACAAGCTTTTCTCATCTATGCTTGGTAATAATTTTGCTATTGAATTGGTTATGTAGATATTTAAATAAAGTAGAAAAATGACAATAGGAAAGGCATGTTACCATAAAAATGCAAGTTGCAAAGATAGATATAGCCTACAATCTTGGTGTATTCAGCTGAAAACCTCTATTCTAGACTTACTTAACAAATCATCAAAAAGTTTTTTCCTAACCACATGCTGCTGTAAACCATCTGAAGAAATCTGTTTGCAGATCAGATGGAATACATATAGAAACAAGCAGAAATAATCTGTAAACATAAATTCTTTCCTGTACCTTTCCTTTTCTCTAAATGCTGCCAAGAGAAAAGATACATATACATCACTGGCATCATTTTAATGAACCACAAGAATAATCAATGATTCTTCCACCTCTACCCCACACCCAAAATCAAGAACGTCCTCCTTTAACTCTTAGAAGTATTATAAATAAGATTTCTCTGTTTCTTCATTAAAAGTTTCTATGTCATTCTGGTTAAACCTGCATTTCTTTCTTTCATAGATATCCTGATTTCTGCCATCCTACCTTGACACATTGTATCTACTTTTATGTTTGCTGTTATTTTTCCCCTTCAAATCTACATCAGATAAGAAACAACCAAAAGTAGGGAAAATTAATCAAGCAACTTTAATTAAATATTGTGTGCTCGCTTGTCAGTATCTTCATTGCCTATAGTCTCAAATTGGATTTTTACATACAATCATCCAATGATTTGCATTTAATAGGAGGTTTATATGCCAAAACTATGGATTGTAATTAATCTGAGAAAGAAGTATAAATTATAAGCCAACAGTGTTTTAGATAACATTAATCTTGAAATAACCAGGTACAGAGATGGGCTAATAAAGTGCTCTGCACTTTTTTTTTAAATTTAACTTTGCAATAACCTTCTACTAATATGGGATTTTTAACTCCACTACCTTCATAAAGAATTATATACATATACTTTTTCTCCCTGTACTAACACATCATGCTCATGATTATTGAAGCTTTATAGCATACCGGAATATTTCAAAATGTCCAGTCTTGTATATTTTAATCTTCATTATACTTACATCTCAATACATATGTTAGAGGAAGCTTGCCTATATCGGCAAACATTTTTGGATTTGGCTTGGATTCAATGAATCTATTAAATAAGTTAGTAACTAAGACAATATTTAGTGTTAAAACATGAATATACCATACCAAATACCCACTATTTTAAGACCCACTATTAATGAAGTCTTCTTTAATATATCTAATATAATTTTACATTGTCCATAGAACTATTGTTTAAATTACATCATTGTTAAATGTATACTATTAAATTTATATATAGATATTTCATATTTCTAATGTTATTCTAAGTTGTATCCATCTAAAATATTTTGTTTGTTTTTAGAATGTCAAAATACAACTAAATTTTGTATAGTAATTTCTTATTTAGTGACTTCATCATGCTCTTTATTAATTATTATTATTTACATATGGATATTTATGAATTTTCTAGGTATACAAGCACATATTCTGAGAATAAAGCTTTTAAAATATATTTTACATAATATAGATTTAAATACATATATAAGTAATCTAATAACTGAATTATTTATAGTTTATAAGATTATAATTTATAATTGAAAATGTAAATATTTTACAATAAAATATAAATAAAATTATAAAATAGTTATGATAAAATGATATATTATATATAAAATACATGGTTATAAAATGATTTATAAAATAATTTAATTTTAAAAAGGAATATATATTTCAGGATTTTTGTTTCTTGACATACTTTGGGAGAATTTTATTTTCTCTAGATTTTAAAAAAATTTTTTCTCTCATTAAGCCTTCTAATTTATTGGACATATTATTTATCATAATATAATCCTACTATTTTTTTGTCTGAAGTATCTGTCACCGTGTCTCCTTTGTATTCATTATATTTTTGTTTCTTTTCTATATTTTTCCTAATTTTGTCAGATAATTGTTACTACGTCTTAAGTTCACTAATATCTTCTTCTACATAATGTAAATTTCTCATGTCTATCCAATGACTATTTTATTTCAGAGATTCTGTTGTTCAGCTTCCACTTCTCTACTCATTGTAATCATAGTTTCCCCCAAAATGTTTCTTACTTATAGTAGCTGTTTTACACCAATTATCTGCTCATGTACTATGTCATATTTTGAACCTGAATGAATAAATGAATGAATTTATTGTTCCTTTATTTCATTTGTTTCTTCTAATGTCCAGTATTTTTTTTTATTAGATATTTGACATTTATTTATTATTTTATTTTATAGGGTCAACAGTCTATATTTTGTTTTCTTCATTCCAAGATTATTAGTATTATTTGGGAAATTTAAGTTACCAGTAATACTTAAACCTTTTGAGGCTTCTTTTTAAGTTTTGTTTTGTGTATCTAGAGTAGTAGCCTTTTCTTAAGAGTAATTTAAGACCCACTATTAAATCCTGATCCTTTAGATGGCTTTACTAAATACATAGTATGTTGAACTATATCTCTAAATTTGGGTCACGGAAATTCATATGTCGCTCAGCCCTGTGTAGTCTTGGAATTTTTTTCATCAACCCTTGTGTTTTTACCATACACGTGAATATTTGTACCCAACAACAGAAAAAACGGATGCTATGGATAATTTGCAAATACTTCTCAGCACATCTCCCATTTTGTAGGATTTCCCCTACAAATCACAGCTATCTCAGCTGCCATGAATTGTGATTTCTTGTTCAACTCACCACAGTTAATGTTCTTTGTTTGGGTTACCCACCTTTACCATCTCATACTTGTAAACTCTTCACAGAGACCTTTGAGGGTGTATTAAGGCTCACTTCATTTATTTTCCTTCACTCAGGGACTAGAATCATATGCTACAGGCTTCCCAATACCTAAAACATTTTCTTATCTATTTGCAGTTTCCTTTCTGTTTAAAAATGAGATGAAAAGTCTGGTACCAGTTATTCCAGTAAGGTTGGAAGTGTATGTTTATACTTGCCTGCCCAGTTGTATTTGAAAATCTATTTTACTTTTTATGGTTTCCACTATTTTAAAACATATATTTCTTTAAATAGGTCGAACATAGATTCTTTTAAAAGACATTTTATATAAATCTATTATCTGTAGAATATGAATTCCTGTTAAATATAGTTCCTGTTGATTGTCACTCAGGTTCCACATTTCTTATTCCCTTGTATGCTTTGGAAAATTTCGCAGCTTACTGCCCATTGTCTTTAAACAACAATTACTCAAGGACAGTTTTCCCTTCCCTCCAGATATCCTTCCCTCCCTTTCTGCTACTGAGACACGTTAGTTAGTATGACAACAGGCAGTTAGGAACTCCCGGTGGACTAAGCAGAAAATGAAACTGACCATATCTTCCAAGCCCCAAGATAACCTGCTCCTGCAGGGCAAAAACCTTAACCAAACTCTGGGGCAACTGGAGCATTTCAAAAGTCTCCCTTAGGCTGGAGCAGCAGAGTGGATCTCATAAACATCATACTGGTGGGCATCAGCATTCCAATATTCACCTTCCTGGTAGAAACAGAAATATAAAAGTAAAGCTTTTTGCCTTAGCTAGTGGGCTTCCCAGTTTCGGTAACCCCTCCCACTCGGGAGCTGCAACCTTTCCTCTTGCTTTAATCAATTATCTTCCTTTACAACTCTTTGCCTCTCCTTGGTCCATGTGTCCATTCTTCAGCTGCACAAGACACGGTCCTGGCTCACACCCAGAAATTGCCAGCAAATCCTACATCACTACCATAGGTTTGAGAATGTCTCAAACCAAATTTGAGATATAAAGGTCCCTGACTCACCCAAGCTGAGCATACTCCGAATACATACACAACTGAAGGTCAAGTGTGTGAACACAAACTTCCCAAGATGGCGTTTCTTTCTTTTTTTTTTTTTTTTTAATTTCGTTTTTCTCTTCTTTCCCACTTTGTGCCCTTACTGATTTCTAAGCACTTGTTGACTTTTAATTGAAGGATTTACTTCTTGGTGTGCCATCTCAAGGCAGGGGAAAGTGGCAAGATTCTAGGTTATGATCTGTGTCTTTTGTGATCGGCCTCAACCAGAGACGCCAAGCAGAGCTGAGAGTATGGGTGAACGCCAGGAGGGCAAATGTAGCTTTTCTCCCTTCCTTCTCTTATTACAGGTTTATGTAAAAACTGGCCTGGGTTTTGCCTCATTATTTGTTTCAAATCATTAATGATTTCAAGCATTCGCTATTCTAGGTTTAGTTTAAAACAGCATTTTTTTTTTTTTTTTTTGGTTTTAGTTTTATTGACCCAAAAAACTTAGCTTGCCATTATTAGAGATTTGAATATTTCATGGACATTTTTAAGAATTTTGTAATTTTATTGAGAAAGCTATTCTAAGGAAATAAAAGCATTTTCAAATATCAGCCAGCTGAATATATAAACGGTTTAATTTTGATTATTTAAAGTAAAAGGCATTAATGTGTCATCAATTGCTTTCTTAATAGCCAAGCAATAGGGTTATTTGAAGTTAGATAATTTAATGTTTTATAATAGTCTAATAATTAATATCCAAATGAATAATATTTACCATTTTAAAATTGATTTACTTTTTCAACATATTTGCCAGTAATGGGTATTCATCTGTGAACTCATTTGAATTTATGAAGTTAATACGAGAGCCAAAGGAGAAGTAACTTGGTTTAATGTACAATGAAGATTTAAAATCACTCAGGCTGTTGATTATGTAGGATATGTCTTAATTGCTCACATATATTTGAATAGACTGCACCTATATTAAAGTCAAATATAAGACAACGTACTGCTTCACAAGCATAGAGTTCTACACTGCAGGATAAAACTTGAATCACAGGATAATCACATAATCCATATTCTATTATAAAACATTCCTATAAGAAATATTGAGTTTGAGCCTAAGGTATTTCTTCTTGTACTTCTCTAATTCCTCTGTAAGCCAAATTCTTATGATTATAATAGTTGTTAGTACTGTAATATTGAGTTTAATCTACTATAAACATGAACTGAACAAATGTTATTTTTGGCATCACATGAGGCATTGCTTTTGGTGGGAAAAAAAACAAAAACAAACAAAAACCTAAAAGCTCATCATACATAGGCAAAAAGGATTGGAAAGATAACTTTTTGGGGTTTCTTTCAGAAGAAAAAGGTTTCACTGAATTTTAAGTCTCTTATCACTCAAATGAATTGAACCATTAAAACCACA